>NC_084793.1:210510408-210813438 GCF_963169125.1 Humulus lupulus
TTGAGGGCATACACGTAAATTATATGTGTGTTGTGCTTGAGACCACAATATTGTGGAGAGTTATTTGTGATGTTTGATATGAGACGATTCTAGGGAGCTGAATAGTGAAATGGTCACAACGGGGTCGAATACCCGGCTCAGGGTGAGCCTAGGGGTATTTTGGGACTATAGTAAGTGTTTGAGATTACTAGGTAATGGGTAGTAATTTAGTGATTGTTTGGGAATATCGTGATTAAATAGGGACTTATAGGAACACTCGAGGAATTAGCGGGATGTGGCAAATGGCAAGATTACCTTTGGTGGCATAAAAGGACTAAGAATCTACTTAAGGACATTTTGGACTTTTGCTGCTGAGGATAGAGTTAAAACAAAACTCTAGAACTAGTTAGAAGTCCAAAACAATTCTCTCAACCCTATCTCCCTCTCTCTACTTAGCACTCTCTCTCTCTCTCTCCCTCTCTAAGCTTGGAAGCCTTAGTGAATTTTGAGGAGTTTGGCTAAGGAATTGAAGAATTGGAGGCTTGAAGTGCTTGGAGATTAGCTTAGGCCGAATTCTGAGTGAGGTAAAGGTTTCAATTTGATCTTTCTTCTATTGAATTCTGCTGTGATCCAAAAGCTTGCATGAGGTTCGAACTCTAGACTGGTTTGAGGTTTCGATGAGCTTATGGGATAATTTTAAGGTGTTTTTACTGATTAGGTTGCTTGGATATGAATTCTAGATTGAATTCTAGGTTTAAGGTTCGAATTTGGTGAATTTTACGGAGTTTAGCTCATAAAAATGCTTGACGATTTTTGGGTTTTGGGCTCGAGCCACAACCCTATTCTTCAGGCATCGCTGCCTGTGTGTGCGAAGAGGCCTGGGAAGTCTCTGATTTTGCCCAGGCGTTGCGGCGCAGGCAAGCGGCTTGTGTTCCCCAGATGAGAGAGTCGAAGCTCTCTGACTTGCAGTGGACAGCGGCCCTAGGGGGCGGGTCACGACTCAAATTAAGGAAAATGACCAAAATAGGGTTTTAAGTTCGGGAACCCAAATGTTAGGGCTCGGGAAGGATTCTACTACCCGGTTTAGTAGAATTTGAGGCCTGGAAGGCTAGTATTTTAATATGAAGTTCTTAATTGTTTAGGGCTTGATGGATGTCCATTTATTGATGTGTTGTAACTAGGTTTTACGTCAAGGCTCTAGTTAGGGGATTATGCTCGGGGTCGCATTAATCAATCAACTCGGGACACAGGTAAGAAAACAGTTTGTTCCCATAGAGTAGGGCATGACTCGATTATTTGTGTTGAATGCTTTATGTGAATGTTTATGACTTGTTGTGAAATGTTTGTATGAAGGTGAATGAGCAGAGAAGGTCGGGAACAGCGATGGCCGAGAACGACAAAGGTCGGGAATGGTGAAGGCATGCTGAATGCATGCCGCTAAGGTGAGACCCTCTAAGGGTGTTGTGTTCACCTGCTCAATGAAGATCGTGAACCCATTGCCTGGTAAAGCTCCTGGGTCGGCATAGGCCACTATATGTTTAATCGATTATCTATTTAAGTTGTTTATTACTGGATTGGAATGTCATATGCTATGTGTTGACTATTTTTTTCTAGGCCTCGACTCACGGGTGCTCTATGGTGCAGGTAAGGGCAAGGGAAAGGTCGACCAACCATGAGTTGGAGAGCGTCGAGCGGTGTGTACATGTTCGGCCTACCTGGCTGCCACGCCCGGGGTGGTTTTGTGGGATATGCTATAAATAGCTGGTTTTGTCCCTTAGGTCTACAGATACTTTTGAATTGTAATACATTTCTGAAACAGTGTTCTGGGATCCCAATGTATAACTTTTATGAATTTAAATGAATGTCCAAATCTTTATAACTAACATTTGTCAAATGAGCCTTTATTTCAATTTAATTACACTTTTTGACCTAAAACCTAGTTTAGAGAGCTAATGACACATTTATAAATCACATGGTAAAGACTCTAAAGTAGTAGGGTGTTATAACTTGGTATTAGACTGTGCCATGGTTTATGGTTCCTGGAGATCGACCGAACATGTACGCTCACTGTTAGAGACAAGCTCGACTCGGGGTTGGTCGATATTAAATGAACTATGTGTTTAACTACTTAATTATGTTACCCTGTTTGCCTGAATATTATAGATAGAGCATGATGAATATGTTCGTATATATGTATAATGCCAGGGCATGGCCCCTTGATTTCCATATGCTTATGCAATGTGTGCGAGGTGTCGATCTGTTGTTTGTATTTGATTAATGGGATTGGGAGGCGGTTTTTGGATGTTGTTATCATGCCTGATGTGCGACGTCATTGATTGTAGGCATATTGAAGTTATGTCTTGGCGATCGATTAGACTCCGTGGCAATGTGACCGAAGATGAAAACCAGGGTTAGGACCCTCCACCTGCCCCACAGAACTGGCAACGGCTATTTGCCGAAATGGAAGCAAGACTTCAGTGAATGGAAGATAAGCTTCGAGAACTAAGGCAATAGGCCCCTCCTCGGGGTATTGTGTTATATATTCCACAGGTTGTGGCACCAGTGCCAGCCCATCCTGTGATGGAGAACAAGTGGGAGCCTTTATACGACAGGATCGGGAAGCAACACCCTCCCACCTTTGAGGGCGGTCCAAACCCACTTCTTCCATCCTAGATTTTATGAGGGTGGAAGGGAACGAGAGGGTGCCTGTGCCAGTTATATGTTGAGAGAATACGCCCGCATCTGGTGGGAAGTTGTGTCCCAAGGAGGGATGTGAAAGTTATGACATGGGAATAATTCAGAGATGTCTTCAACGAGAAATACTACAGTGTCACAGTCTGAGTTGCAAAGGTGGACGAGTTTACCAACTTGACTCAGAACAAAATGACAGTTATAGAATATGCACTGAAATTTGACTGGTTGGTGAAGTTCACGCCAGACTTGGTGCCTACTGATATGGCACGGAGGGATCAATTCGTACGAGGATTGAACGTTATGATAGCCTGTGATGTCAAGATAACATTAGATCTGAGGACTACCACTTGTGCTCAGATAGTGGAGAAGGCCCTTACAGTTGAGGGGGCTAAGGATCATATATGGAGAGAAGGCACCATAAGGCACGTTTCACGGAGGATGGTGTTCACTGGTTCTAGCCGGGCTAGTGGCCCCTGTGAGTAGAAGAGAAAGGCCCCAGATTCTTTTGTTCCTCCTGGTTCAGATAGGAGGGCACGAGGTGATTTCAGTGGTCGTTAGGGTAGGGGAGAGAATTTGAGGAGCTTCCCAGTGTGTCCTCGATGCACGTGACGACATTTGGGGGAGTCAGAGTTAGAGCATGCTTCACTTGTGGGAGTGTAAGTCACCTGAGGAAGGACTGCCCACATGCTAGAAAAGAAGAACCGAAGAAGAGTGACAACCTCACTCCAGCCAGAGTATTTACCTTGACCCAAATTGAGGCTGAGGCTAGTCCTTCAGTTGTGACAGGTCAGATTTCTAGTGTCGGTTCTTCATTTACTGCATTGATTGATTCAATATCTACTCATTCATTTGTGTCTGCTAGAGTGATAGATCGTTTGTGTAGATCTTGTGATATGTATGCTAGGGAATTCAAGACTTTGTTGCCAATAGGGGAACTGGTAATCTCTAGGAGATGGGTTAGAGCATTACTAGTAGAGAAAGACAGTAGGGAGTTGTCTGTGGATCTGATTGAGCTAGCGATGGATGACTTTGATATGATTCTGGGGATGGACTAGTTATCAAAGTACGAGGCGGCAATAGATTGTAAGCGTAGAATGGTGACCTTTGAACCGAAAGAGGAGGTACCCTTTGTGTTTGTGGGGATAGTGACTCGGCCACGAGTACCTAAGACCTCGACACTGAAGGCTAGAGACCTAATGCAAGAAGGTTTCATAGGATTCCTAGTAAACATAGTGGATACCTCTAGGGTTTTTTCAGTTGGACCATATGAGACCAGGCTAGTGTATGAGTTTCCTAATTTATTTCCAGCAGACCTGCTGAGGTTACCACCAAACCGAGAGATCGAGTTCTTCATAGAGTTGGTGCTAGGGACGGAGCCAGTATCTAGGAAACCTTATAGAATGGCTTCATCAGAGTTGAAGGAACTGAAGATTCAATTGTAGGAGTTATTTGATCTAGGATTCATCAAACCTAGCTTTTCGCCATGAGGTGCTCCAGTGTTGTTCGTTAAGAAGAAGGATGGATCCTTGTGCATCGACTACAGGGAGTTGAATAAGTTGACCATTAAGAATAAGTATCCACTGCCCAGGATCGACAATTTATTTGACCAGCTACAGGGGAAGTTGGTGTTCTCTAAGGTCGACCTTCGGTCTGGCTACCATCAATTGAGGATTAAAGTGGAGGACATACCAAAGACTGCATTCCGTACAAGGTATGAACATTATGAATTCCTGGACATGTCCTTTTGATTAACCAATGCCCCAGTAGCCTTTATGGACTTGATGAATAGGGTCTTTAGGGATTATTTAGACAAGTTTGTGATCGTATTCATCGATGATATACTGGTGTACTCCTAGTCAGTGATAGAGCACGAGCAACATCTTCATTTTGTACTACATCGGTTGAGAGAGCATATGTTATATGCTAAGTTCAGCAAATGTGAGTATTTGTTACCCCAAGTAACATTTTAGGGCCACATTGTGAGTAAGGAGGGGGTTCTAGTGGACCCAAGCAAGATTGAGCCAGTGAGAGATTGGCCCAGGCCGAGCAGTGTACAAGAGGTTAGGAGCTTCTTGGGATTAGCAAGGTACTATCAGGGGTTCATTGAGGGATTCTCTAGAATAACTACACCGTTGACTGAGCTGATGCGGAAAAAGACCAAGCATGTCTGGACAGATAGATGTAAGAACAGTTTCAAGGAGTTGAAGCGGCGACTGATCACCGCTCCGGTACTGAGTTTGCCATCAGAAAATGAAAAGTTTGTAGTTTACTACGATGCTTCAAGGCAGGGTTTGGGGTGTGTATTGATGCAAGATGGAAAGGTGATAGCCTACACATTGAGACAACTGAATGAGTATGAGTAGATGTATCCCACTCACGATCAAAAATTGGCAGCGATGGTATTTGCATTAAAGGTTTGGAGGCATTATCTGTATGGAGAGAAGTGTGAAATATACATTGGCCATAAAAGATTAAAGTATTTCTTTACTTAAAAGGATCTGAATATGCATCAAAGGTGTTGGCTAGAATTCGTAAAGGACTACGATTGTGATATTTCATACCATCTAGGGAAGGGCAATGTGGTGACCGATGCATTGAGTCGGAAGGGCCCAAGGCAGTTATTCAGTTTGAGGCAGATATCAGAGAGGTTAGCTGAAGAGATGACTAGAGCAGGAATTGAATTGGTAGTTGGTCAGCTAGCCAATATCACTCTTCAGTCCACGCTCCTTGAGAGGATCAAGGAAGCACAGAAGGAGGATCCACAATTGAGGAAACACAGGGAGAGGTCTTAGTTGGAGTGACTATAGACTTTTCTATTTTAGAGGTGGGTTTACTAAGGTATAGAGGTCGGATTTGCGTTTCAATGGATTTTGGTATCATGTGAGAGATTATAGATAAGTCTCATACCACTCCCTACTCCTTACATCCGGGTACGACGAAGATATAACAGGACTTGAGAACTTTGTATTGGTGGCCATGGATGAAGAGGGACATAGTAGATTATGTGGCGAAGTGTTTGACCTATCAACTTGTAAAGGTTGAACATCAAAGGCCGGTAGGGTTGCTGTTGCCTTTAGGGATTCCGAAGTGGAAATGTGAGGATATCACTATGGATTTTGTGGTTTGATTACCAAAGACAGTAGAACAATATGATTCTGTGTGGGTGATTGTGGATAGGTACACCAAATCAGCCCACTTTTTGCCTGTTAAGACAACCCATACAGTGGAGTAGTATGCTAAGTTGTATGTGAAGGAAATTGTGCGATTTCATGGGGCTCCAAGGTCGATAGTATCCGACAGGGAACCGACCTTCATCTCTAAGTTTTGGGAAAGCCCGCAGAAGGATATGGGAATGCAGTTGCAGATTAGTACCGCCTATCATCCTCAGATGGATGGAAAATCTGAGAGGACGATTCAGATACTGAAGGATATATTACGGGCGTAAGTTTCTCCCTTTGATTGAGTTTTCAAATAATAATAGCTATTAGGTGACTATCAGAGTGGCTACGTATGAAATGTTATATGGGAGGAAGTGCAGATCTCCCATCCATTGGGATGAGACGGGTGAGAGGAAGTACTTAGGTCCTAAGGCTGTTCAGAGGACCAACAAGGCGATTGAAAATATTAGAGCCCAGATGATCGCCTCCCAGAGTCGACAGAAGAGTTATTCAGACTTGAGACGCAGGAGTGTAGGGTTTCAAGTCGGTGACCATGTATTTCTCAGAGTTTCTCCCTTGATAGAGGTGAAACGATTTGGAGTAAGAGGCAAGTTAACCCCTAGGTTTGTTGGCCCCTTTGAGATTCTAGAACGAGTTGGAGAGGTAGCTTACAAATTGGCTATGCCCCCAGCCTTATCAGGGGTTCAAAACGTATTTCATGTATCCATGCTTCGGAAGTACGTATCAAATTCTACACATGTGCTAAGTTATGAAAACCTGGAGCTGGATCAAGATTTGTCTTATGAGGAGAAGTCGGTTCAGATTCTAGACCGAAAAGATAAAGTCTTGCAGAACAAGACCATTGCTTTAGTAAAAGTGCTGTGGAGGAACAACAAAGTGGAAGAGGCAACTTGGGAGCTTGAGACTTATATGTGAGATCGATATCCCGAGTTATTCAGGTAAATTTCGAGGTCAAAATTTCTGTAAGGAGGGGATAGTTATTACGTCCCAAATTTGCTAATAAGGTTTAGTGCCTTGATTAGCATGTTGGGATGGAAATAATTGATTTAATTATATTATTACGTCGATTAATTGATTATGTGATTAGAAATGCATGTTTAGGTTAATTAAATATGCATGATGGCCCATTTTGGTTAATAGGGGTATATTTGTAATTTTGGCATGTTGAGGGCCTATATGTAAATTATATGTGTGTTGTGCTTGGTCAAAATGGGGTCGAATACCCGGCTTGGGGTGAGCCTGGGGGTATTTTGGGACTGTAGTACGTGTTTGAGATTACTAGGTAACGGGTAGTAATTTATCGATTATTTAGGCATGTCAGGATTAAATAGGGACTTATAGGAACACTCGAGGAATTAGCGGGATGTGGAAAATGGTGGGATTTCCCTTGGTGGCATTAAAGGACTAAGAATCTACTTAGGGACATTTTGGACTTTTGCAGTTGAGGATAGAGTTAAACCAAAACTCTATAACTAGTTAGAAGACCAAAACAATTCTCTCAGCACTATCTCCATCTCTACTTGGCACTCTCTTTCTCTCCCTCTCTAAGCTTGGAAGCCTTAGTGAATTTTGAGGAGTTTGGCTAAGGAATTGAAGAACTAGAGGCTTAAAGTGCTTAGGGATTAGCTCAGGTGGAATTCTCAGTGAGGTAAGGGTTTCAATTTGATCTTTCTTCTGTTGAATTCTGTTGTGATCCAAGGGCTTGCATGAGGTTTGAGCTCTAGACTGGTTTAGGGTTTTGATGAGCTTATGGGATAATTTTGAGGTGTTTATACTGATTAGGTTGCCTTGATATGAATTCTAGACTGAATTCTAGGTTTAAGGTTTGAATTTGGTGAATTTTAGGGAGTTTATTGTAAATATGCTTGAGGATTTCTGAGTTTTGGGCTCGAGCCGTGAGCCTGTTCTTCAGGTATCGTGACCCATGTGTGCAAAGAGGCCTGGGAAGTCTCTGATTTTGCCCAGACACCGCGGCGCAGGTAGGGCGTGCCACGACCTGTGTTCCCTAGATGAGAGAGCCGAAGCTCTCTGACTTGCAGCTACCACGACTCAAATAAGGGAAAATGACCAAACTAGGGTTTTAAGCTTAGGAACCCAAATCTTAGGGCTCAGGAAGGATTCTACTACTCGATTTAGTAAAATTCGAGGCCTCGAAGGCTATTATTTTAATATGAAGTTCTTAATTGGTTAGGTCTTGATGGATGTACATTTATTGATGTGTTGTGACTAGGTTTTACGTCAAGGCTCGGGTTAGGGGATTGTGCTCGGGGTCGCATTAATCACTCAACTCAGGACACAGGTAAGAAAACAGTTTGTTCCCATAGAGTAGGGCATCACTCGATTATTTGTGTTGAATGCTTTATGTGAATGTTTATGACTTGTTGTGCAATGTTTGTATGAAGGTGAATGAGCAGAGAAGGTCGGGAACTACAATGACCGAGAACGGCGAGGGACAAGAACGGCAAAGGCCAGGAACGGTGAAGGCATGCTGAATGCAGGCCTCTAGGGCGAGACCCTCTAAGGGTGTTGTGTTCAATCACTCGGTGAAGACCGTTAAACCAGTGCTTGGTAAAGCACCTGGGTCGGCATAGGTCAATATATGTTTAATCGATTATCTATTTAAGTTGTTTATTACTGAATTGGATTGTGATATGCTATGTGTTGAGTTTTCTTGCTGGACCTTGGCTCACGGGTGCTCTATGGTACAGGTAAGGGCAAGGGAAAGGTCAAACAACCTTGAGTTGGAGAGCGTGGAGCGGCATGTACATGTTCAGCCTACCTGGCTACCACGACTGGGGTTGTTTTGCGGGATATGGTGTAAATAGTTGGTTTTATCGCTTAAGTCGACAATATCTAAACTTTTGAATTGCAATACATTTCTGAAACCGTGTTTTGAGATCCCAATGGATAACTTTTATGAATTTAAATGAATGTCCAAATATTTAAATCTAACGTTTGTCAAATGAGCCTTTATTTCGATTTAATTACACCTTTTGACCTAAAACCTCGGTTAGCAAGCTAATGTCACATTTATAAATCACATGGTAACAACTCTAATGTAGTAGGGCATTACAACTCGCTTAATGAGTCGAATAAAATTTTAAACACACAGTGTAACTGTCCTGGTTTCGTAGGGCATTACACCACGTGTCACTTTTCCAAATGCCACATCATCGAGTCTAAAAATTGGGTTAAATATTTGCCCCCCCCCCCCCCCCCCCAGTTTA
This sequence comes from Humulus lupulus, assembly GCF_963169125.1. Taxonomy (NCBI): domain Eukaryota; kingdom Viridiplantae; phylum Streptophyta; class Magnoliopsida; order Rosales; family Cannabaceae; genus Humulus; species Humulus lupulus. The sequence continues at coordinate 210,519,488 of NC_084793.1, forward strand.
TCCTAGTGCGACCAACACTGGATAAACTTGTATGCTTCGACTAGGTTAGCACCTATTCAACTTCTGATACTTATAGCTTATAGTATCACCTTTATAGGCAACGATCATGTCTTCTCAATTATGTAGCTGATGGATTTTGGGTTTCCTAGGCATCCGATACGCTTCCTTGCACAACCGTAATTGTACCTTTTAGCGAAAAAAGAGGCAACCTTTTACCAACCCACACGTTTAACATCATATTAACCAAAAAAATCATGATGAAAGTTCTCAGATGATGTCATATTCTTGCACACAAACCGTTGCCTATAAATAGGCCTTCACCTCTCTTCTCATTTTTTATGCTTTCAAATTTCTCAAACTTTTCCTCCCTTTTGAAATTCTCTCAAACTCGACATCATCTCTTACTCCTTGAAGATTCGTTTGTATTTCAAAGTTGTTGGCATGTGAAATAGGTTCTTCTTTTCAAGTATACATTTTCCAAGTTGGCATCTTGAACTTGGGAGGGATTATAAGAGCATTGATTCATCTCTCTATATCAATATCAATGAGTTTTGGAGAAGTTAGCTCCCAAACCATCTGGATGAGGGAATCTAGTTGCACTTGGATTGCTTGAGCAATTTATGACACAACTACTGAAGCATCGGCTGGGATTGTAGCAGCTTTTACTTGTGGTGCAGGTGGGAATACTGGTGCAACATGTCCTTCAACATTAGAACCATTGCCTTCCCAGAGCTGGTCAAGGACATCTCCTAGGTCGAGCCCTCTATTTCCAAGTCTATTGAAGACGCTTCCTCCTCTGGGTCGCCGCCCAACATTCTGGCTATCTGCTTGTAGAGGGACAGGAGGTGGTCTCTTTGGACAGTTTTCTGGCACTTGCTGCCTTGGTGGGACAAATGGTCCTTTAGACTGCACATTTTCCCTAGGTAGAATATCTTGATGCCCATGTGGCCTTGGCAGAAGAAACTATCCTCTTGGATGCCCATCATTGCAACGATCGTCATAATATTGATAGTCACACGGTTGGTAGTATCGACTATACCCCTCATCATCATCATCATCATAACCATCTCTATATGTTGTTTGATAACTACTACTGGCTTCTTGATCATTCCTCCTTCTATTTCTTATATGAGGATGACCATAATTGTCTCCAGCATGTCGAGCTGCCTGGCTAGTTGGTCTTTCATTCCTTGGTTGTTGGAATTGCTGACCAGCTTCAGGATTAGGAGGTTGTCCTCCCCTTGAGGCTGCATGCCTCGGTTGTTCATTAGCAGGCCTTCTTATTCTAGACACTTGTCTAGCGCAACCTTTCTCTCTTTTGATGGAGTAGGCACTATTATGTTGGTTAAATACAAATGATAAGTGTTAAAATACAAGCAAGGTATGAACACTTAGTATAATTAACATAATGAAGATGTGAATTTGAGCTTCAATTGTAGGCATGTATAAAATGAAAATTTGGGTCCAAAGTGATTCATGAGAGTATCTAAGGGTTCCCAAAAAGTTTGGTGGCATTAAGAGAAATTTTGGGACCTTTGGAAGTGTCCAAAGTCAGAGAGGGTGGTGATATGTCGCCACCCAAGAGGTGAGACATCGCCTGAAAGCTAGGGTTTCCAGAAACCCTAACAGGTGATGCATCGCCTCCATGTAGGCGATGTGTCGCCTGCTGTATTACGTGAAATATCGTAAATGCTCAAAATGACGTGTTTTTCAAGTCTAATTCTATTGGTTAGACATAATGATGGTCCTTACTCTATATAAGGGTCAAAACTAGTCTTTTGGAAGACTTGATCACTCTCTCCAATCTCTCTCTACCCCCCCTCTCTCTTTAGCGCCAAGAATCTCTATGTTTTCTCCAAGAACCCTCCAAGAAAGTGCTTGACTTTGAGAGTTGAAGGCATGTTCAATCTCAATCCTCATTTCCTAAAGTGAAGGCCTCAAACATCAATGGTGGCTAAAAAATAGAGTATTAGGACAGTGTTTTGCAACGTGTATAAGCATTTGTTTGTGTTTGGTTTGCTCAAGGGGTTGCTCAAAAAAATTTCTCAAAGTGGTGATCTTGTCTAGGGTTTTGAAGCTTTATCAAAGTTGAAGAACACCATTGTTCTACTTGGGTTTGCATGTTCTTTCTCAATCTTTTTTAAGTGTCTATCAATCCAAATTTTGTGTAGATTCTATTTCTTGTTGTGGTTTTATCTCACTCTCCTCCAACATTTCAATACTCTATAATTTGAGATAGCATATCATTGAAGAAATTAACTCTATTTCAACATTGAAACTTGTAACCCAAGACTTTGTTATATTAGATAGATTTTATGGGACTAACTTTGTTCCTTGGCAAGACAAGATTAGATTCTTGCTCACTACTTTGAAAGTTTTCTATGTCTTTGGTAAAGACCTAAAGGCCTTGGAAGAGCCTAAGGAAGATGATACACAAGAAGTTGTCAAAGAAATGAAGAAGCGCGAAGAAGATGAGTTGATTTGTAGGAGTCACATCCTCAATGCCCTCTCGGATAGGCTATACGATCTCTACACCAACATCAACACCGTCAAGGAAATTTTGGAGGCCTTGGAAAAGAAGTACAAAGCGGAAGAGGAAGGTACTAAGAAATTCCGTATTGCTCAATATATGGAATTTAAATTTTATGATGATAAACCCCGTCTCCCTCAAATTCATGAGATGCAAAATATTGTTAATAAATTGTCTACTCTTAAAATTGTATTGCCGAAACAATTTCTTGAGGGTGCCATTATAGCCAAGTTACCTCCTTCAGAGAGGCTATAGGAAAAATATTCTCCATAGAAATTAAGAGATTTCTTTGGAGGAAATTCTCAAACACTTGAGAATTGAGGATGAATCTCGCTCTAGAGATATAAATGAAGAGAAGTCCAATGGAGAGACTTTTAAGGCCAATGTTGTGGCAAATACTCCTAACAAGGGCAAAGGAAATGACAAGAACAAGGGAAAGGGTAAAAAACCCTTGGGGCCCAAGAAGAATGAGGGAAAATTCAAAAGTTCCAAGGGACCTTGCTTTGTGTGTGGCAAGAATGGTCACTTTGCTAGAGATTTCAGGTTCAAGAGGAGCCATAACAATGAGGCAAGACTCAACTCAGCCCAAGAGAAGCTAGTGGCAACACTAAGTGAGGTTAATGCCATTCATGGAAAGGTGAATGGGTGGTGGTATGATACTTGTGCCACCATTCGTGTTACCTATGATAAACCTCTATTCAAGACCTTTAAATCTTCAAAGGAATGGCATGAAATCCAAATGGGTAATGAGAAAAGGTCCAAGGTTGAAGGATAGGGAACCATTGACAAGTTCTTCACATCCGGAAAGAAGGTTCTACTCACTAATGTTTTGTATGTACTAGAAATGAGTAGAAACCTTGTGAGTGGCAATTTACTTGACAAACTGGGAATAAAGGTTGTGATTATTTCCTGCAAAGCTTATTTTATCTAAAGAAAATGTGTTTGTAGGAAAGGGATATGCTTGTGATGGCATGTTCAAACTTTTTAATTCTATTGACAATGTGAATAATAAAATCTCTTATTCTTGTTATATGCTTGATTCAAATTCTATTACTTTGTGGCATGTTAGACTTGCACATGTAGGATTTAACACAATTAAAAGGGCTGTCAAATCTGGATTAATTGATTGTGATAATGTTGAGCATGAAAAATGTGAATTATGTGTTAAATCTAAAATGGTAAAGACACCTTTTCCTAGTGTTGAAAGAAACTCTAAGTTGTTAGATTCGATACATAGTGATTTATGTGAACTTAGTGGAATGTTGACTAGAGGAGGAAGTAGATATTTTATTACTTTCATTGATGTTTGCTCTAGGTTCACATATGTATATTTGCTTGAAAATAAAGATGAATCATTTGATGTGTTTAAAGTGTATAAAGTGGAAGTTGAAAATCAACTTGAAAGGAAAATTAAAATACTTAGAAGTGATAGGGGTGGTGAATATTTCTCAAATGAATTTAACTTGTTTTGTGAAGAACATGGAATAATTCATGAATGTACAACCCCCTATACTCCACAACAAAATGGCACAGCGGAAAGAAAAAATAGAAAATTTATTGAGATGATTAATGCTATGCTATTACACTCTAAATTGAATTTTAGTTTATGGGGTGAGGCCTTGCTATTCGCTTGTCATATTTTGAATCGCATTCCCATGAAGAAAAATAATATATCTCCATATGAGTTATGGAAGGAAAGAAACCAAACATTTGTTATCTTAAAGTATGGGGGTGTCTTGCTTATTACAAGAGCATCGATCCAAAAAGGACCAAGTTGTCTCCAAGAGCTATAAGATCTGCATTTGTGGGTTATGTCCAAAATAGCAAAGCTTATAGATTATTAGACTTGGAGTCTAATGAAATAATTGAATCTAGAGAGGTTGAGTTCTTTGAGAACATGTCATGCGATGACAACAAGTTAGAACCAACTCAAACTAGAGAGCCTCAAGAGGAGACTCCTGAAATAGTTTGTGAGCAACCTCAATTTCCTAGAAGGAGCCAAAGGCTCAAAGATTTGGGATCAAGTGAGAAGTGTTCTCCAATAGAGACACTATACCTTATTGAAGGTGATAACGAGGAAGTTTCTTGGAAAAATCCAATAGTACTTCAAATAGAAGATGATCCCAAAACCTTCAAGGAAGCAATGTCCTCAAGGGACTTCGCTTTTTGGATGGAGGCAATTAATGATGAAATGGATTCAATTAGGTCAAACTACACTTAGGAATTGGTTGACCTTCAAAAGGGATCCAAACAAATTGGGTACAAATGAGTATTTAGAAATAAATACCATACCGATGACACCATACTAACCTTCAAGGCTAGGCTAGTAGCCAAAGGATTCAAACAAAGAGAGGGAATAAATTACTTTGACACATATGCATTGGTAGAAAGAACTACTTCTATAAGGTTGTTGTTTACCTTATCTTCTATATACAATCTTTATGTTCACCAAATGGATGTCAAAACAACATTCCTAAATGGGGATCTCAAGAAGGAGGTCTATATGGAACAACTAGAAGGTTTTGTTCTTCAAGAAAATGAACATAAAATGTGTAAACTTGTCAAATCATTATATGATTTGAAATAAGCTCCAAAACTATGGCATGAGAAGTTTGATAAAGTCATTGTTTCTAATGGATTTAGACACAACAATGCAGACAAGTGCTTATACTCTAAGACTTGTGGTGACTTTGTCATACTTGTGTATCTATATGTAGATGATATGTTGATTTTGAGTAATTACATGAAAGGAATAATGAAAACGAAGAGGATTCTATCTTCTAACTTTAAAATGAAAGACCTTGGAGAGGTGGATACCATTCTAGGTATCAAAGTTAGAAGGAATAGTGGGGGTTTTATGTTCAGTCAAACCCACTCTTTTGAGAAAGTGCTCAACAAATTCAGTCATCTCAAAATCAAATAGGCACATACACCGTTTGTTTCAAACACGAAGTTTGAAAAGAATGAAGGAAGAGCGCTGGCTCAATTAGAATATACAAGTGCAATAGGTAGCCTAATGTACGCCGCACATACAAATTTTCCAAAGATACTTGAAGGATATTCCGATGTTAATTGGATATCAGGAATTGGAGATATTCTCTCCACCACCAGTTCGGTGTTTACTCTTGGAGGAGGTGCAATCTCATGGGGCTCCAAGAAGCAAACGTGTATATCATACTCAATTATGGAAGCAGAGTTTATAGCTTTGGCAACAACCGACAAAGAGGCAAAGTTGCTTAGGAATCTCATGATGTATATTCCTTTAACCTCATATATGGTATCAACAATTTCAATACATTGTGATAGCCAATCTGCACTTGCTAGAGCATATAATAGTGTGTATAATGGAAAGTCTAGACATATTCGTCTAAGACATGAATATGTAAGGCAATTGATTCAAGGTGGAATCATATCGATCTCATATGTTAAGAGAAATGAGAACTTAACGAGTCCATTTACAAAACCTCTTGTGAGAAGGTTAGTAAGTTCTACTTCAAAAGGGATGGGATTGAAACTCCTAGAACAATAGATTCACCAATGATGGAAACCCAACTCTCAACTTGTAAAAATCAAGGGAAAGAGTTCAATGGGTAAGAACAACTCATTGGTAAGTGAATAGTTTCAACACTAAAATTTATGATGAGTTCCATCCGAGATGGTTAGTGTTGGTTGCTACCGAGCTAGGGTTAAGCCTAGGGCTTTTAATGAAGTTCAGTTGAGTGTAACAAGCATCTATAAAGATAGAAAAGATGCTGTAAGAACTTCACCTATGTGGACTTAGAGGTGGTGTCGCCTCTCATGGGAGTTGGAGTTTGTCCCTGGAAAGTTCATGAAGAGATGAGCACATGACCATGATAGTGATAAGCGAGAAAGTGGGAAAACAAAAGATGTGGTGGAGGTGTGTGAGGCATCGCCAGTGTTATCATATGGAATACTTTGTTCAAGCTTTAAGTAACTAATGATTTCGATAAGACTTTGTGGTATTGTCACAAAGGTAAAGTTCAAATTGAAAGGAACTTTATATTATACAACCAAACCGTTAAAGCTAGAGAATGTGTCTTGTATTTAACCAAGCGGGGGATTGTTATGATTGGTTAAATACAAATGATATAAGCAAGGTATAAACACTTAGTAGAATTCACATAAAGAAGATGTGAATTTGAGCTTCAATTGTAGACATGTATAAAATGCAAATTTGGGTCCAAAGTGATACATGAGAGTATCTAAGGGTTCCCAAAAAGTTTGGTGGCATTTAGAGAAATTTTGGGACCTTTGGAAGTGTCCAAAGTTAGAGAGGGTGGCGATATGTCGCCACCCAAGAAGCAAGACATCGCCAACATGTAGGCGACGTGTCGCCTGCTCTATTACGTGAAATATTGTGAATGTTCTAAATGACATTTTTTTCAAGTCTAATTCTATTGGTTAGATATAGTGACAGTGCCTACTCTATATGAGGGTAAAAAATAGTGTTTTGGGAGACTTGATCACTCTCTCCAATCTCTCTCTACCCTCTCTCTCTCTCTCTAGCTCCAAGAATCTCTAAGTTTTTGTAGAGTCCAAGAACTTTACTTAGCTAAGATAGATAATAGTATGATAATATTTATAGCATTATCTTTGTAACTGTGGATTTTTGGTTCAGACTGGGAATTATTTGGACACTCATAGTAGTACTTATAGATTTTCTAAGTTTAATCTATAGTTTAAGAATATTAAGTATAACCTAAGGTTTGATTAATGTGACTGATATTAAGGATTATAATTATTATATTATAAGGTTTAGACATCAACCAATAGGATTTTAAGCACATGTTATGAATGGTGATTAAGGATTAAGTATTTTTTAGGATTAAATTTAATAAGGAGTAAAGTTTGAATGTTATAGGGTCAGTCAGCAGCTTTGAATACGTTTAGGGTTTAGTCAAGGCTGTTTACTCCATTCAAACTTAGCTAAAAATGTGTAATTTCGTGTTTAATTATTCAGCGTGTGCCGATATATCACAGCTATAAGGGGCGATATATCGCAGCACGTAGATACGGAAAACACGAGACGATGCACGGTCGCCTCGGGCATACTAGCCCAGGCGATATATCGCCTACAGGGGGCGATATATCGCCTCCTCCAGTATGTTTTCAAACGTTTTTGAATTCATTTCCTTTCAGCCATTCAAACTCCTTCAACAGTCCAGCATCTTTTGAACGAGTCTTCAGCCTCTGCTGAACGATTATTCAAATGATTTTCACCTAAAAAGCAATTATTTTTATTCAAGTAAAATCAAGATACTTTCAATCCCAAACTCTATAAATAGGACCTAGTACCCAGCCATTTCTTCACCTATTACTCTAAGACCAGAAGCTGCTAGTGCTAAGTGAGTGTGAGAGTGTAAACACCTGGTTTGGGAAAATCATAAGCTTAAACATCATAAGCTTATCAAACACTTTGGGAAGTGAGATTCTATAGTATTTCGGTTGTGGTGTATATTGGTCTTGCAAGTCTTTGAGGTAAACCCGAAACTCTAGTTCATTTGATTTATGTTATGTTTCCCTTCTCTTAGTCTTCTACTCAGTTTCCTAACCTCATTCTTATTTTGGTTAGGGAATCCAAGTTCTTAAGCACATAAGTTGTGGTAAGCATAATTCTCAATGGTTTAGTCTTCCTATTCATTTTCATCTCTTTCCTTCTTTCAACTCACTCTTGTTCATTATGGTTTTAGGAGTGTTCCAAAAGTCCCAACTCAGTCCATTATATCCCGGTAACTTTGGTAAGGAAAATAGGCTAGAATCTATATGTTTATGTTTATGTTATCTTATGTGTTATGTTATGATATGTTATGAATATGTTATAAATGTGTTTGTTGTAGGCTTGGGCTTATGCCCTATTTGACTAACAAGACCCCAAAAAGATTGTGGGCATATGCCTATTTAGCTGGTAGGACCCCACTAATCTCATGGGCATAAGCTTGTTTAGTCTATGGGACCCCAAGTAATAATGGCCATTATAATAAGTGTATTATGTGTTATGATATGTCTTTACGTTCATTATGAAATTTATGTGTATGACTATGTGTTAGATTTTTCCTTGCTGGGCATTAGGCTCATTCCTTTCTGTTTATGTGCAGGAAATAAGCTTTAGAGGCGGAAAGATTCGTGACGCTTAGAGGATGTGTATCGATGGTGAATGGAGGCAAGGGGCCGAGCGTTATTCGATTCGAGGATGTAGTCTTGTTTATGTTTTTATGGTTTTAAATGTATTTTCCGCATTTTCTATGTAACTCTTTTCACTTAAGTTATTTTTGTTTTAAAGACAATGGGTACCTATATCCTACTAAATTTTATGAAAGTAACCTTTGTTTCTACAAGTTTATAATAAATTATGGTATTTTCGCAAATGTATGTTTTAGTAAGACTTTGTATGTATAGTTCGATAATGGTCCAAGAGTCTAGATTAGTGGGTCATTACAGTTTTCTCCAAGAACTCTCCAAGAAAGTGCTTGACTTTGAGAGTTCAAGGTTTGTTCAATCTCAAGGTGGTTGGGAAATAGAGTATTAGGACAGCGTTTTGCAATGTGTATAAGCATTGGTTTGTGTTTGATTTGCTCAAAGTGGTGATCTTGCCTAGGGTTTTGAAGCTTCATGAAAGTTGAAGAACACCATTATTTTACTTGGGTTTTCATGTTTATCTCAATATTTTTTAAGTCTCTGTCAATCCAAATTTTGTGTAGACTCTATTTCTTGTGGTGGTGTTATCTCATTCTCCCCCAACAGCCACTGCACTCTTTGATGAGCCCCCTTCTTGGAGTGATGACTCCTAGTAGTGGGTCTAGATCTCCACCAGCTTGTCATTGGGCTTCAGGATTCGCCTGACCAATGTTTTTCAAGCTAAGGATTCACTGGTTGAGGCTTATTGCTTGATTCTGTTATATTATTTTATAATATAATGTAATATTATATTATATTATAATATAATATTTTAGATTAAATAAATGTGACAAAGAGTGTCACATATTGTAACATATAATAGAGAGTTACAATATATATAGATATATGAGATATATCCAAATAATATAACATATTTGGTATTACAAATTTGTAACTTCCAAATATTACCCTTTATTGTATAAATTTGGTGTTACACAACATTGAGATATATTTCATAAAGCCATATGTGAAATGGTTGTTAGAGATATGATTTTAACCCCAATAATGTGTTTTGGGAGTTACAAAATCATTTGGGAGGGTTTGGAACCGTTTGAAAAACAACACATTTTTAAGTGCTGAAAATGGTCAGTGGGCGCGGCCCACAGGCCAAAACTAACTAATTTTTTTTCTTCAGTTTTTTCAATCTTTTTTGAACGGCTCAAAAAACCAAAATAACTCCCAAATCTCATTTTTAATTCCATATTAATCCAATTAAACATTGGTAACAACCATAAGGGTTGGTGGAATTTGAAATTCAAAGGGTGTTTCTAAACTCTATAAATAGGAGCCTATAGCTCACTTGAAAGACACAATATTTCTATCCATTAGAGCACTTGGCTAGAAATACCTTGAGGCTTGATAATTCCATAAAGCATTTCCAATATCTGAGAGAGATCCCATAGTGCTTGAGTTAGGGGGAAATAAGCTTTTGGACAAAGGTTTTAAACCTTGTTCAAGTTGGTGATCCCCAACCCTCTTCACTTAGGTTGTGTAAGTGAGAGTTTACTTGTGTTTCTGTTCTTCATTTTATTCTATTGTTTTTCTTCTTATTCTCTTGTTCTATTTACTTGTATATTTTGTTTAAGAGTTGTAATATTTTCTTTTGGTTCAAACACTTTATTTACTTGTAATCTTTTGCTTAGAGTTGTATTCTCACTATTATCTTCTTCTTCATCATCTTCATCCATTTCTTTGTTTATTTGTAATTTTCAGTTATAGAGTTGTAGCCTTATTTAATCAATCTATATTTATTTGTAATATTAATGCATGGAGTTGTAATATTCTTACCTATTTCCATTGAGGCAAAATAATTTTCCTAACATTCAAAAGCTTATCCCTTTGTTTGTTTCAATGGAAAGTGAGACCATCAAAATCATGAATCAAGGCCTAGTGAGGTTGGATAGGTTTGATGGGTCCAATTTCACTTGGTGGCAAGACAAGGTGAGATTCCTTTTGACCACTCTCAAAATCGCCTACATTCTAGAATCCACTCTAGAACCTCTCCCAATGCCATCCGACAAGGACACCCCTGAAGAGGTGGAGAAAAGAAGGAAGAGGGAGGAGGACAATCTCCTTTGTAGGGGTCATATCCTCAATGCTCTTTCCGATAGGCTCTATGACCTCTACACCGAGATCAAATTGGCCAAAGAGATATGGGATACACTTGAGAAAAAGTTCAAGGCAGAAGAGGAAGGTACCAAAAAGTTTTTGATATCTCAATACTTTGAATTCAAATTTTTTGGTGATAAACCTATTCTTCCTCAAATTCATGAATTGCAAATAATTGTTAACAAACTGAAAGTTTTAAAGATTGAGCTTTCTGAGGCCTTTCAAGTTGGTGCTATAGTGGCTAAATTACCACCAACTTGGAAGAGCTATAGGAAAATAATCCTTCATAAAAATGAGGATTATTCTTTGGAGGAAATCCAAAAGCATATTCAAATTGAAGAGGAATCGATATGTAGAGATAAACTTGTGGAGAGGTCTAATGGAGAGACTTCCAAAGCAAATGTTGTGTCACAACCAAAACATCCCAAAAACAAAGGGAAAAAGGGTAACGAGAAACCTTTGGGTCCAAAAACCAACCCAAACAAGTTTAAGGGCGAGAAATGTCCTTACTTTGTGTGTGGGAAAAATGGTCACTATGCTAGAGAGTGTAGGCGTAGAAAAGACTAACAAGGACCTAAGGTGAACGCAACTCAAGAGGAAAACATAGTAGCTACCCTTAGTGAGGTGAATGCGGTCCAAGGCAAGGTGAAAGGGTGGTGGTATGATACATGTGCCACCATCCATGTCACCTATGAAAAATCATTGTTCAAGACCATTGAAGAGTCAAAGGGCAACCATGAGATTCAAATGGGTAATGAGGGCAAATCCAAGGTACTTGGCAAAGGTACCATTGAAGTCTTTTTCACCTCCGGCAAGAAAGTTACATTAGTAAATGTACTTTATGTTCCCGAAATGAGTAGAAACTTGGTAAGTGGTGATTTTCTTGGCAAGCTCGGCATTAAAGCCATTTTTGAGTCCGGGAAACTTATACTTACCAAATCAAATGTATTTTTGGGAAATGGGTACTCTTGTGAGGGTATGGTTAAATTGTGCACTAATGATGTAACTTTCAATGTTATCAATAAAAATGCTAATTCCGCCTATATTATTGAGTATGATTCTTTATTTTTGTGGCATCTTAGACTATCGCATATAGGTTTTTCAACCATGAAAAGAGTAGTTAAATGTGGTATAATTGCATGCAATATTAAAAACTATGGTAAATGTGAAACATGTGTTAAGGCAAAAATAATTAAGAAACCATTTCCTAGTGTAGAAAAATCATCTAATTTACTAGATTTAATCCATAGTGTGATCTTTGTGAATTAAATTGTGTTTTAACTAGAGGTGTTAAAAGGTATTTTTTTTTACTTTTATAGATGATTTTAGTAGATATACCTATGTGTTTCTTGTAAAGCATAAAGATGAAACTTTTGATGCTTTTAAATTGTATAAATTAGAAGTTGAAAATAAACTAAATAAAAATATTAATGTGCTAAGAAGTGATAGAGGAGGAGAGTACTTCTCTAATGAATTCAATACATTTTGTGAAGAAAATGGTATAATTCATGAGTGCACTGCACCTTATACATCACAACACAATGGTGTTGCCGAAAGGAAAAATAGGACTTATCTAGAAATGATAAATTCTATGTTGGTGTTTTCTAAGTTGAACTTCAACTTATGGGGTGAAGCGCTTTTAACCGCTTGTCACATTCTTAATCGAATGCCGATGAAGAAAAATGAGATATCTCCATATGAGTTATGGAAAGGAAGAAAACCCAACATAGGGTACTTCAAAGTGTGGGGGTGTCTTGCGTATTGCAAGAAAAATGAACCTAATAGAACAAAGTTAGGTTCAAGAGCCATAAAGTGTGCTTTAGTTGGTTATGCCAAAAATAGTAAAGCTTATAGGCTATTAGACTTAGAGTCTAATATTGTGATTGAATCTAGAGAAGTTGACATTTTTTAGAATATGTTATGTGACAACAATTCTCAAGCTTCAACATCTCTAAAAAAGAATTTGGTATATGAGAACAATTCTCAAGCTTCTAAATCATTCTCAAGAGGAGAATTCTCAAAAGGATGTAAAGCAACCCTTTGAACCTAGAAGAAGTCAAAGGCTTAAAAATCATAAAAGTCTAGTAGTAGATGAGATAGATTCTCAACGAATTTCATTCTACATGGTAGAAGGAAATAGAGAGGAAGTTATTAGGAAAATTCCTATTGTACTTCTTGTTGAGGATGATCCTAAGACTTATAGAGAAGCTATGCAATCGAGAGGCAGTGCATTTGGAAAGAAGTGATCAATGATGAGATGGATTCCATTCCTTCCAATAACACTTGGGAATTGGTAGACCTCCCACCGGGATCTAAGCCAATTGGATGTAAGTGGGTATTTAGGAGAAAATACCACACTGACGGCACTATCCAAACCTTTAAAGCTAGATTAGTAGCTAAAGGGTTTCGGAAAAAAGAGGGTATCGATTATTTTGATACTTATGTGCCTGTTGCAAGAACAACTTCTATAAGAATTGTGTTCTCTTTAACTTCTATACACAACTTGTATGTTCGTCAAATGGATGTCAAAACAACATTCCTTAATGGTGACCTCAATGAGGAGGTCTATATGGAACAACTAAAGGGTTTGTCCTACCAAAATATGAACATAAAGTTTGTAGACTTGTAAAATCTTTATATGGATTGAAACAAGCTCCTAAGCAATGGCATGAGAAGTTTGATCAAGCCATCATATCTGAAGGGTTTAGATATAACAATGGAGACAAGTGTTTGTATTCCAAAACTTGTAAGGGATATGTGATCATTGTTTGCTTATATATGGATGACATGCTTATTCTAAGTAATAGCATGAAAGGGATAGAAGAAACGAAGAGGTTTCTATCATCAACCTTCAAGATGAAAGATCTTGGAGAAGTTGACACCATACTTGGTATCAAAGCAAAGAAACATAGTGGGGGGTTTTGCGTTAAGGCAAGCCCACTATGTTGAGAAAGTATTGAACAAATTTAACCATCTCAAGGTTAAAGATGCCAATACTCCATTCGATCATAGTGTAAAACTAGTGAAGAATGAAGGAAGAGCGATGGATCAATTGGAGTACGCTAGTCTATAGGGAGTCTAATGTACGCTGCCTAATGTACTAGACCTGATATAGCATTTGCGGTAAGTAAACTTAGTAGGTTTACAAGTAATCCAAGTGTGGATCACTGGAAGGCAATTGGAAGAGTCCTAGGTTATCTCAAGAAAACCAAAGGATTAAGCCTTCACTACTCCAAATTTCCTTCAATTTTATAAGGATATACAGATGCAAGTTGGATATCCAATCTTGGGGACAACTTGTCCACAACTGGTTGGGTATTTACACTTGGTGGAGGTGTAATTTCTTGGGGTTCCAAGAAACAAACCTGTATATCTCATTCCACTATGGAAGCAAAGTTCATAGTTCTAGCTGCTACCAGGAAAGAGGCCGAATGGTTAAGGGATCTTTCGATAGAGATTCCCCTAATCAAAGATAATGTATCTACTATATCGATACATTGTGATAGCCAAGCGACGTTGGCTAGAGCATACAATGGAGTGTATAACGGGAAGTCTAGACATATTAGTCTAAGACATGGATATGTAAGAGAATTGATTCAAAGAGGAGTCATCTCAATATCCTATGTGAGAACAAGTGAAAATATGGCGGATCCTTTCACTAAGCCACTAACGAGGGATTTAGTGGCTGCATCATCTCGAGGGATGGGACTTAAACTCCCTATATTAACACTAGTTATTCAACTAGTGTTAGGTTCAATAGGTAACAACAAGTCAATCAAGTGAATATTAGTTGTACTCAAAACAAGTCCCAAATGAGATATTGAGTACTTGTGTGTTACCAAGTTGAGGGTTAAAACCGAAAGGTTTTTTAATAGAATTCAGTCTTGTGAAGACAAGTATTTTTGGTAACAAAATACTGTAAGAATTCTACCTATATGGACCTAGGGGTGGTGCTGCCTCTCATGAGAATTGGGAGTATTCTCAAAAACATCCATGAATGGAAAGTGCACATGGCCATTAATGGTGCAAAGCGAGACATAGAGGTCTCAAGTGAACATCGCAAAGGTGTGTGTGTTATCACCGATTTGTTATCATGAAAAGATGGTTCTATGCCTAGTGCAACCAAATTTTCGACAAATTTTGTGATAATTACACTATAGTAAAGTTCAAGTTGAAAAACACTTTGCTTTATGCACTAATGCAATGACTCCTATAAGAGAGAATTCTTATTTAATCAAGTTGGGGAGATGTTATATTTTAAAATATAATGATTGATTAAATAAGTGTTACAATAGATAACTATTTAATTTAGTGGGGGAATGTTATATTATTTTATAATATAATGTAATAATACATTATATTATAATATAATGTTTTAGATTAAATAAATGTGACAAAGAGTGTCACATATTGTAACATATAATAGAGAGTTACAATATTTAGATATATGAGATATATCCAAATAATGTAACATATTTGGTGTTACAAATTTGTAACTTCCAAATATTATCCTTTATTGTGTAAATTTGGTGTTACACGATATTGAGATGAATTTCATAAAGCCATATGTGAAATGGCTGTTAGAGATATGATTTTAACCCCAATAATGTGTTTTGGGAGTTACAAAATCATTTGGGAGGGTTTGGAACCATTTCAAAAGCAGCACATTTTTAAGTGCTAAAAATGGTCAGTGGCTGCGGCCAGTGGGACAGAGAGTAGTGGCTGCGGCCACAAGCCAAAACTGACCATTTTTTTCTTTAGTTTTTTCAATCTTTGTTGAACGGCTCAAAAAACCCAAATAACTCCCAAATCTCATTTTTAATTACATATTAATCCAATTAAACATTGGTAACATCCATGGGGGTTGGTGGAATTTGAAATTCAAAGTTTGTCGCTAAACTCTATAAATAGGAGCCTATAGCTCACTTGAAAGACACAATATTTCTATCCATTAGAGCACTTGGCTGGAAACACCTTGAGGCTTGATAGTTCCATAAAACATTTCCAATATCTGAGAGAGATCCCTTAGTGCTTGAGTTAGGGGGAAATAAGCTTTTGGACAAAGGTTTTAAACCTTGTTCAAGTTGGTGATCCCCAACCCTCTTCACTTAGGTTGTGTAAGTGAGAGTTTACTTGTGTTTCTGTTCTTCATTTTATTCTATTGTTTTTCTTCTTATTCTCTTGTTCTATTTACTTGTATATTTTGTTTAAGAGTTGTAATCTTTTCTTTTAGTTCAAACACTTTATTTACTTGTAATCTTTTGCTTAGAGTTGTATTCTCACTATTCTCTTCTTCTTCTTCATCTTCTTCCTTTTCTTTGTTTATTTGTAATTTTCAGTTATGGAGTTGTAACCTTATTTAATCAATCTATATTTATTTGTAGTATTATTTCATAGAGTTGTAATATTCTTACCTATTTCCATTAAGGCAATCTAATTTTCCTAACAGATTATGTGACAAGAAAGCCTCTAGTAACCTTGCCACCTTAGCATTGCGACGGTCAACTTCCTCTTGATGGGCCTCAAGGGTTCGTTGCCTTTGATCCATCTAGGCTTGGAAATCTTTTCTTTGCTTATTGAGGGCTTTTGCTATAGCCTCTTGAGCTGCTGCCTAACTCCCATGCATGTCAACAAATTGTTCCTGCATTTGTCCCACGACTCCTTTCAGCTATTCAAGGTTGGGGTGCATGTCTTCCCCTAAGTCCACATGGGGTTCATCATGCCCAAATGTGGCTGGTGGAGGAAGGTTTCCAGGAGGGGGAACCTAATGAGTGGGACGTAAAGGACATATCTGACTGCTCGAGGGGAGATCAGAATGTCCAGTGTTAGGGTTTCCCCCTTATGGTTCTTGACTCTGGCTTCTAGTAGTGATAGCCATTATTTTAGATGGATATAATAAAGTGGGAACTTAGATTTTAGCACTCAATGAAAGAACCAAAATGTTGACCAATAATTTGGTCAACGACACTGACTCAATTTAAACGACAGAACATAATTATAACGAACTAAAATCAAGTAAATGACACAAATTTGTTTATAGTATTTCGTCCCCAAGAGTTGGTAATGACTTACGTCTACTTGCACTTTTATTAATCAAAGAAGTCTTAGGCTCAAGATCAAGAGGAAACAGGGTTCAACTGAGTTTCTCAAGCTTGAGAGAAAAAGAATACAATTTAGTAGGGTTTTGTGTTAGGATTAATGCCCTAAAATAATGTAAAGACATTTTATTGAATTAAATAAAAAAGAACAAATTTATTATATTTGAATATTATAATTATTGTTTGAATTAATTGTATTATAATATCAAGAAAATTCCTTATTCATTCATGAGCATATGATCTTGCATTAGTACAAGAGAATTAAGATCATATATAATAAATAAAATAGTTAGTAATATATTAAAGTATGGATTCTTTAATGAATGGTTACTAGTGCGGTTTACTAAGCATGTAGAATGTAAGTGATCTAGATTCGGATTACTGATGAGGATATACATCTTAGTAAATGTGCTGTATATAATAGAGATTATATATGAAAGGACCGATAAGAATTAATTATCTTTATAAACTTGCCGTTTCACATAAAGATTTGATTCTTGTTAGAATAGATGATCATTTGTAAATCAATCTAAATCACCAGTATTCATGAATTAATGTTTGTGTTTATTGTATATTTTGATTCACTCGTTAAGGTTTCTTAGTATAATGAGGCTAGTGACATTTGTTTTGGAGATTTTATATTATGAATGAATGGGAACATGAATTACAATAATGGAATCCATACTTTCCTAACAGATCGAAGAGTTAATTCAGGAACCGAATAGTTATTGAGCTCAAATCTATGATTTGATTATAGATTAATTATTCGCTAGTGAATTAATGGTACTTAAGGATCAAGAGGTAATTAGAAGGGTAAAATGGTAATCTTGACCAGCTCTAATTAATGAACAAATAAATGGAGGACAAAACTACATTTATTGATTATGTCAATGGACTACAAGTGTAACGCCCTGGATAGCCAAGACCGTTACACTGTGTGTTTATAAAAGTGCTAGACTTGCTAATCAAGTCATGTAGTTGAAAACGTGTTACTGAAACTATAGTGGAACTAGGGTTAAAAGATTTTGGTCTCAAAAGCCGCATTTCTTATAAATAACATTTTCTGTTTACACGAGATCCTAAAAATAATAGGATCAAAACCATTTACAAAGATTCAAGATTTAAATACTAGCCACTCTGAGGAAAAACAGACTGTTAAGCATTCCTTATCCTGATCCACTCCTCGGCCATGGCAGCCGAACAACTGGCTATGTAAATTCAGCCATGCAACTCTCCGTCTCAAGGTTGGTCCAACTTGCCTTTGCCTTTACCTTCACCACGTAGCACCCGTGAGCCAAGGTCCAGCAAGAAAACACAATAACACAGCATAATCAATCAACAGACTGTCAAATATCTCATACCGCATAAGCATGTACTTAATCAGTTTAAGCATTCATGACAATCAAGTATATCAATTCATATCAATAATCAATCCACATATGGTAACTAGGGTTAGCGCCCTTAGGCCGCACCCTCAGTTTATCCCACTGACTCCGGCCCGCTTAAACCGAGCTCAGTGAATATATTAAGCTGTCCTCGGCTACTAGTGGCCACGCTGCGCCCTGTGCGCAAATGTTGTATATGGCACCCTTAGGCTGTATATCACATGTCCCATGGTATAATACCATCTTTGACATTATACAGATATGGGGAGCACTTAGTATGTATCGGATACTACTCATGTGTTGAGCTTTGAGAATTTGGAGTTGGATCGGGATTTATCATACGAAGAAAAGCCTGTTCAGATCCTTGATAGAAAGGACAAAGTCTTGAGGACCAAGACCATCGCCTTGGTTAAAATATTGTGGAGGAATAGCAAGGTTGAAGAGGCGACATGGGAACTGGAGTCGGATATGCGGGAGTGGTATCCCGAGTTGTTCAGGTAAATTTCGAGGACGAAATTTTCATGAGGAGGGGATAGTTGTAACGACCCAAATTCACTATTAAGGCTTAAGGGCCTTGAGTAGCGTGCCTGGAGGGAATAATGGGATTTTGTGTGTGACTTTAATGAATTTAATGCATGATTATGATTTAATGCACGATATATGACTATTTGATTATTTGAGATGCATGACTATGTGAATTAGTATGCATGTAGACCTGATTACCTTAGAAATAACATAATTGTAATTTGGCCATGTTGGGCATGACTGGGTTGTTATCTGTGATCTATGACTCGAGACGATCCTAGAATGAGCGGGTTAGCGGAAAAGTCAAAGCGGGAATCTATACCCGGCTTGGGTTAAGCCTGGGGAGTTTAAATGAGAATTTGGGAAATATATTGAGGTTAATCTTGATGATGAGGATTGTATATTTGGTGATTAATCAGGTATTGGGTAGCGAGCGGGAATTATTAGGAAACTTGAGGAATTAGTGGGAATTGGGTAATATGACTAAAATTTCCCTTTATGGGCAATAAGGTTTAGAATTATTAAGGGAGGGCATTTTGGTCTTTAGGCTTGTAAGAGATGAATTAAAGGGGGGCTTTATACTTAGTGGATTTTGTAGAAAAGAGTTATAGGCTGAAAAGAAAGAAAGAAGGAAGAGAAAGGAAAAGAGAGAAAAGTTGAAGGGTTTTTGTTCCAAGATTCGGTTTGTGGCTCTCCTAACCATTTTCCTTCATTTTTCTTGGAGTTAAGCTCAGTAGAGAGCTAGGGTAGGCTGGGCATCAAGGATCCTAAGCTAGACTTGAGGATTGGCAAGGGATTAGCAAGATCACATCAGAATTTGAGGTAAGTTCTTGGGGATTTCAGTTTTAGGGCTTTACTGGTTTGAACTGTGTTTTGAGCTAAATGGATGGGATTTTTGGGGAAATCAGGTCAAGGTTGTGAAGGTGCAAGCTAAGGAGGTCTAGGGTTCAACTCAAGGTCGAATTTCCATCCATGGTATGATTTCTAAGACCCTATCTTTGTTGTTTGAATGAATTTCTGGTTTTTGGGTTCATTGTGTTAGATTTTGAGTTTTGGGTTGCTTGAGCTTGGGGTATGAGTTCTTGGGATGCTTGGGATGAGTGTGAGGTGTTGATAAGTTTGTTTTTGGGTTTGGAAAAGGTTTGGGCAAGTTTGGGGTTGAAATGGTTGAAGGAAATCTCAAGAAGCGATTTTTGGGTAGGGCTAGTCTGCAACTAGCAATAGTTAGGGGGCGCTGTAGCGCTAGCCCCTGTTTCTGGAGGGGTGGTTCTGCTTGTAGCGCTACAGCGCCCTCTTTAGAGCGCTGTAGCACTGCACTGTTCACAGAAGGGGATTTTTGGGCTTTTGTGAAGGGATTTTGACCTAGGGTTCGGGGCTCGATACCACCACTTTGTTTTGGGGATCTAGGACTTCCTGGGGGCTCGGGATGGGTCCTGAGGCTAGGTTTTGGACTTGAGGTTTGGTGATGACTTTGACTTGTGGATTTTGCTTAGGTAAGCACTAGGGCTCGAGTAGGATCGTGATCAAGGAGTCAGGTGATGAAGGCTCCCGAATTTAAAGGTAAGAAAACCGTAACACCCGGGATCAGGGCATGGGCCCACAGTGTTATTGCAGGGCATGGCCCTAGATTGTTTTACTTGCAAATGTATGACCTTCGATGAATTATTATATGTTTGAACAATTATTTCGAAATGTATTATGCGTGCGATTATAATGAAATGAATGGCTAAGGCCGAGAGCGGAAAAGGCCGGGTACGACCTTGGGGCCGAAAGTAACACTCAGCACATGGGGTGCTTATAGCCAGGGTGAGACCCAAGGGATACAGGAGTTATCCTTACGGTGAGGACAGAGACCCCAGGCTTTGGTAAGGCCTCTGGGGCGGCATGGCCGTGCTTGACCAGTCTGATGGTTTTCCTATTCATCAATGGATTATATGTCAGCTATATTCTGTGCATATGTTATATACTGTATGGGTTTTCTTGCTGGGCTTCGGCTCACGGGTGCTCTGTGTGGCAGGTAAAAGCAAGGAGTCAGTCAACCGGCCATGAGTATGGAGAGCGTGGGGGCGGCGCGTACATGTTCGGCCTGCCCGACTGCTTTGGTTGGGGGCATTTTGTATATGGCTGTATTAACTCATTCTTTTGATAGTTAACCTGGTGTAAATCTATTTTTGAGTTGTAAATATTTTGTAAACCTTATTTTGGGATCCCAGATGTTTGATACTTAATGTTTTCAATGAAACTAAACATTTTCAAAGAGTACAGCCTTAAATACTGGTTTATTCACACTTTTGGTTTTAGAAACCACGTAGAGTCAGTCAAAAGCACGATTTTTGTTTTAAACTCACTTAGTAACGGCTCTAAGGTAGTAGGGCGTTACACCCCTTTCTAGAAATAGGGTAGCGCTACAATGCTCTAAGGAGGGCGCTACAGCTACAAACAAAGCGCAAAATCATCCCAGGGTATATGGCCTAGCGCTACAGCGCCCAAAGGCTAGCGCTGTAGCGCTAGTCACAGAACAACAAATGTTGTTTTTCCCTCCTTCGATTTTCCCCGAGCCAAACCTTACCAAAACTTCTCCAAACTTCAACCAAACTTATAATCAATCTTACTAACATGTCTAACTCATCCCAAGCATCCCAACCACATAAAATTTTAACACATGCACACCCAATCTCAAAATTCACCATGGTTGAACCTCAAACTCAGATACTTCAGCAAAACAACCAAAACCTCAGAATTTAGAGCTAGAATTTCATACCTTCAATGGGGATTCGACCTTAAGTTAGCCTCTACACCTCCTTGTCTTACTCCTCCTCAAACCCTTAGCTAGAATTCCCTAGAATTCCCATCAAATTTAGCTTAGACATCTTAGTTCAACATGAAAACCAGAAACTGAAGAAAACCTCAAAGTCTTACCTCAACTGATGAATAACCCTAGCTAGATTTCCCCAATCTGATCAAGACCTCAAGCTCACAATCTCAGCCTTAAGCTCCTTTGATTCTAGCCTCAAACCCCCAGATGAAAATGATGAAGAGGTCCCAAACCGACCTTGGAAATGCCCTGCTTTTCCTTCCCCTTTCCTTCCCTTCTTTTTCTTTCTTTCAGACTTCTTTTTCTTTCTTTCAGACTTCTATTTCTTTCTACAAGTTCCACTAATTGTAAAGACTCAGCTATACCTATCCTTTATAAGCCAAATGACCACAATACCCTCCCCTTTAATTCTAAATCTTTTAATCCACCTAGGGGCATTTTGGTCATTTCACCCAGTTCCTGCTAATTCCTCGAGTGTCTCTAATATTTATCGCTTACTTCCCGACACTTAGCTAATCACGAATTATATTCTTCAATGTCAAAATTAACCCCAGTATATTCTCTAAATTCCCATTTATACCCCAGGCTCGCCTCGAGCTGGGTATAAATCCCTGCCGTACGTGACTTTTTCGCTAACCCGTTCACTAGGATCGTCTCGAATCATAGATCACAAATATATCCACATAATAAGGTGGTCTCAACAATTATCACATATATAGACAGTTATGCACTCAACTGGCCAAAATTACAATTATGACATTTCTAACCTAATCAGGGCCTACATGCATACTAATACACATAGTCATGCATCTCAGATATTCAAATAGTCATATAGCATACTTTTAATCATTAAATCTCATATATTCAAATTATGCCCTCTCGGCACACTAATCAAGGCCCTTAAGCCTTATTAGTAAATTTGGGTCATTACAACTATCCCCTCCTAATGAGAATTTCGTCCTCAAAATTTACCTGAATAACTCGGGATATTGATCCCGCATCGCTGTTTCAAGCTCCCAGGTCACCTCCTCGACCCTACTATTCCTCCACAACACTTTAACAAGAGGAATCGTCTTATTCCGCAATACTTTATCTTTCCGATCCAAGATCTGAACCGGTTGCTCTTCATAAGCCAAATCTGTCTGTAACTCCAAATCTTCATACCTCAATACATGAGTTACATCTGAGACGTACTTCTGAAGCATAGAAACATGGAATATGTCATGAACTTCAGACAACGATGGTGGCAAGGCTAATCTATAAGCCACCTGGCCGATCCTTTCCAGGATCTCAAAAGGTCCAATGAATCTAGGACTGAACTTGCCCTTCTTTCCAAACCTCCTCACCCCTTGCAATGGTGAAACTCGAAGAAACACGTGGTCCTTAACCTAGAACTCCACGTCCCTACGCTTAGGATCAGCGTAGCTTTTCTGTCTACTCTGAGAGGCGAGCGTCCTAGCTCAGATCTTCTCTATAGTTTCACTTGTCCTCTGAGCCATATCTGGCCCCAAATACCTTCTCTCACCCATCTCATCCCAATGAATGGGTGATCTACACTTCCTCCCATACAACAACTCATAGGGAGCCATTCCAATTGTTGATTGGTGACTATTGTTATACGAAAATTCAACCAACGGAAGACACTTACTCCATGAACCCTCAAAGTCAATCACACATGCTCTGAGCATATCCTCCAACACCTGAATCGTCCTCTCAGACTGTCTGTCAGTCTAAGGATGAAAGGCTATACTGAACTTCAACTGAGTCCCCAAAGCTTTCTGCAAACCACTCCATAACTTGGAAGTGAAGATGGGTTCCCAGTCTGACACTATAGACTTAGGAACCCCATGGAGACGTACGATCTCTCTCACATACAACTCAGCATACTGATCCACAGTATATGTCGATCTTACTGGAAGAAAATGGGCTGACTTGGTGTATCTGTCCACTATCACCCACACCGAGTCATGAAGCCCCACTATTCTGGGTAAACCTCGCACAAATCCATAGAATTTTCCTCCCATTTCCACTCAATAATACCCAGAGGCTGAAGCAACCCTGCTGGTCGCTGATGTTCAGCTTTCACCTGCTGATAGGTTAAGCATCTGGCTACGTACTCTACCACATCATTTTTCATCCTGGGCCACCAATATAACATCCGTAGATCCTGGTACATCTTTGTGGTACCCGGATGAAGTGATTACGGCGTCGTATGAGACTCATCTAGTATCTCTCGTCTGATTCCCTCATCAGCTGGAACACAAATCCGTCCCTGATACCGAAGCAAACCAACCTCAGATATTATTAATTATATGGTGCTATTGGGTTAGGAATTTCAATTTGGAAATCTTGTGTAGACCTTAAAGGGCATATGATTTTTTATAATTTTATTTTTTGAAATTAAGATTTGAAAAATCTTTACCCAAGAAAAAGAAGAAAAAGGAGGACTCGAGCCACTAGCCACCAGCCAAACCAGCGACCCGAGCCCTCCCTAGCCAGCCACGCGCAAGGACTTAAGCGAGCCCCTGCCTTCGCCAGCCGCACAACCTCCAGCACCCAAACTTGCCCGCACATGCGAACCTGCACCATGCACCAGCCCCGCGACCCTTGCGCATCCGAGCCCTCTCGCCTGTTGCTCCATGAGCACCTGATCCGAACCTCCCTTCTGCTGTGTGCGCTCCAGGCCTCCCAAGCCCTTGAGGCTCCATGGTGCCACCGACCCTAGTGGTCTAGAGCACCAATCTTGGTGCCCAAAAACTAGATCTTATTTTTGTGCAATTAATCTTTTATTTAATTAATTTTTAAATTGTTTGAATTTAAAATTTTAATTATTTTATTTTTTTATTAGAAAAATAAAATATATTTTAGTTGGTTAAGATTTTATCTTAAGTTTAAATAATTATTTGGATTTGATACTTTAATTATTTAAATTCAACTAAATTAAAAAGATGACAAAAATAGTTATTTAATTCAAATTTAGTTTTAATTAAATAAATTAATTGAAAAGTTAGTTTCTAATTAATTAGTTGGGCCAAAAAAATTCCTAAAGATTAGCAAGAAAGCCTAAAAGAGGTCTAATATTCTTGGAGTCTTGAAAACAAGTTAAATGCTATTTTGAAATTTTATTTCTATTTTTTCAAAGGTTGTAAATTTAGAAATTTCCAATAGTACTCGATTAATCATTTATTGCTTATTTATTGTATTTAATTAAATAAATGTTAATTAATGTTTGATTGATAACATGATCTTGCATTAGTCAATTACATGTCATTCATGAAACCCCACACAATTTTCATTAATCATGCATCTTTTAGAAAGATGATTCTTTAGGATTGTCCTAATTGTTTATGTGAATTGTTTTGGAGCAATAAATTGCATGTAAACTACTAAGTACTAAATTAGTTAAAACTTGGTAACTCACACCATATTAAAGGAAATAGTTATTATAGCCCTTTAAGATAACAAACTTTATTTAAAAAGTATTTTTAGTAATGTTAAATGAATGTAATGGGTAATTTTCTAGATCACATTAATTGTAGAAACATGCTCTTTTACAATTAAATGTATTTTGCAATTAATTACATTTATAGGTTATTAATAAACTAGTAATTAATTTAGAATTAATTGATTAGTTTAATAAAACACATTATTTCTAAAATAGTATGTGAGAGAAGGTGAACATCTCAATGTGACCTATGGTCTCCATTATTAGTACAACACCATGAGATATGAATAGGGCATCAAGGCGGCTTTGTTTCCATCCCCCTAAGGAAGGTTTCCAGACATATTAATACCAAGGTTGGCTTCTTACGAAGATAGGGAAGAGTGATGTATTTTAGGCTTGATCAACCCTAAGGCGACACTCTCTAAGTTAAGTCATGAATTCTGAAATAATGGGTTACACTTACAAAGATGCAATTAAGCTTTTGTAGTGGATAATTACATCTTAACCAAACCAGCGGTACTTTATTTTCAAAAGAGAAAATAAAGAGTTATTTTGAGTTTTAAAATATAAAGATAAGATTGTCTTATAAGCTATCTGAATTTAACTTGACCGACCCTAAGGCGACACTTTATTTCTTGGGTAGTTTTATCGTGGAATAGTAAATGTTTATTTCTGTCTTATGAAAAATATACTGATTGGATGAGATCAAATCACATGGCAAGATTTTACATTCTTAGTACCATGGAAGAAAAGCTAAGGAAAAATTTGAACACATTGAATATGCTCGTGATATGTTGGATGTTATCTATGAGGATATATAGACAAGACCACAATCACAAAAAAGGTAGATATGATTTGTGCCTTGATTAGTGTTCTAGGAGGGCATAATTGGATATATGTGTATGTGAAATTGATTGATTAAATGTGTGACTACATGACATACATGATTTATATGATAATGTGAATATATATATATATATATAAATATGCATGTTTATGAGTATTAAATATGCATGTGGGCCCGTTCATGTTAAATAGAGCATATTTGTAATTTTGGTCCATTAAGGGCATAAATGTGATTATATGTGTTAAATGATTGAGACCACACTATTATGTGGATATATTTGTAGTATTCGGCTCGAGGCGATCATGGTGAGCAGATTAGCAGAATAGTCACAACAGGGTCTAATACCCGGCTCGAGGTGAGCCTAGGGGTATTTTGGGAAACTTAATGTATATTTGGGGTTTATCGAATAATGGGCAATTATTTGGTGATTAATTGGGCATGTCGGGATCTATACGGCTATTTGAGGTTTAGTGGGAAAATAATGGCAAAAGACAGTTTTGCCCTTGGTGGTGTTAGAAAGGCTAAGGATAAGTTTAAGGGCGTTTTTGTCTTTTCTGTTGAGGGATACACCTGAGGAAAACACTAGAAGCCACTTAGTTTATTCCTTGAAGTCTCTCAACTCTGTCTCTCCCCCTCATTTTCTCTCCTCTTCTTGGTGCCTTGGTGGGTTTGATCCTTTGGGACGGAAAGAGCTTGGGAACTTCTGGATTCAAGTTGGAATTGGAACAGGGAACAACTCAAGGTCATGATTCATAGTTGGGGTAGGCTCTAAACCATGATTTAATCAAGTTCTAGTTTTTGTTTTCTTGAATGTTTTGGGTGTTGAGCTCAAGGAAGTAAGGTTGAATTATAATGAGGTTTATGGGTTAAATTTTCAAGTTTATGTACTGCTCTGAGTGTAGTAAAGATGTTTTGGGGCTCAAATCTTGGTATAGCTGTTGTTTAGGATGGTTTTTTGGTGAATTGAGTTCAGGGAAAATGTAGGAAAAGCCCAAGAATTTATGGGTTTTGGGCTCGAGTTGCGGTCCTGTTCTTCAGGCGTCGCGACCCATGTGTGCAAAGAGGCTAGGAGCCTCTGAATTTTTGCCTAGGCACCGCGGCGCAGGTTGAGGCACGTTGCGACCCATGTTCCCCAAAAGAGAGCCTTGAGGCTTTCTGACTTGTAGCACATCGCGGCTCTAATTGAGAGAAATAGCCAAATTAGGTTTTTGGGCTTGGGAACTTAAACCTAAGTGCTCGGGAAGGATTCTACTATCCAGTTTAGTAGAATTCGAGGTCCCGGAGGGTAGTATGTTATTCTAAATATTTTAATTGGTTTGAGTTTTAATGGTTATCCATTACTGCTTTGTGACGAGGGTTACTGCTAAGGCTCGGGTTTAAGGATTGTGCCCGAGACCATCTCACACTTACAGAGCGGGACTCGAGGTAAGAAAACTGCACCTGAGTTGTGGATGGGGGTTAGACCCCTGTTAACAAACATATTATGATTGTGAATATATCTATATTTGAGAATATATGAATAGGCATGCTTGTATATGTTTCCTTCGACTACTTGTTGTGCAATGTATATTTGTGATTATATTTGTTTCAAGGCCGGCCTAAGGGTGTTGGGGGGCCGATAGCAAGCGTGTGAAACGCAGTCCTGCCTAAGAGTGTCGGGGTTAGCTATAAGACTAGAGGACTCGGCCTAAGGGTGCTGGGCCTGAACATTATACAATAAACAGAAGTGTTGTTTGCACTTAACTAATTATATTGATTGATGTGATTAGTTCATGTGTTTAGTGAGATGAATATTATTGTTAAGCTTATTGCTTACATCCTACTGTTGATTGAGCTTATTGGTCTAAGCTTTACTGTGCATATACTGTTTCTTTTTAGTTCTTTATTAATTAAGTTTTCTTGCTGAGCCTTGGCTCACGGGTGCTATGTGGTGCAGGTAAGGGAAAGGGAAAGTTGGACCAGCTGTGAGTGGGAGAGCTTTAGGGGTAGTGTGTACATCAGCAGCTGCTCGACCTCCACAGCCGAGGGTTACATAGTAACTAGTACCAAATTGTATTTTGCCACTTAGGTTGGCTTCTATTGTAATCATTTTGAGGGTTGTAATTGCCTTGTAAACACCATTTTTGGGATCCCATGTACCAACTCTTATTTTTAATGAAAGCCATCTATTTTATGATCAAAATCTTTTAACCCTAATCTGAAAATTACCTTAGTAACACGTTTATGTCCAAACAACTTGATTAGCAAGTCCTGAACTATTTAAAATACACAGTGTAATGGTCTTGGCTATCCATGGCATTACATGATTTACCTTTACCTTAAACTTAATAGTGGATTATAACATATAGTATTCTAAATCTTTGATTTGGAAACCAGTAATCATATTTTTACTCTTCTTTACATAAACTTAAGCAATCAAGAGAAACTTTTAGATGGAGACAAAAAGGGAAAAATAAAGAGAGAGAGAGAGAGAGAGAGAGAGAAAGCGTCTAGTTCAAGAAAGCATTGAAGAAAGTCCTTTTATTTTAAAATTCTTTAGTTATTATTAAAAGAAATCTTTATTGTTATTTGAACAATTTCTTAGTTTATTTCTTTTAGTATTTTGAATTTTATTGCATGTATTGACTTTTGAAAATTTTATATATAATTTGATTATTCTTAATTTTTCTTTAGACATGCAATTAAATATTCAAACTTTAAACGCTTTCATTAAATTGAACAAACGCTTAATAACTCATAATTATTTTAAGTATCAAAACTGCAAGAAAAAAAAGAAAAAAAGTTTCAAATGAGGATGACACATATCCTTGACATCTTAGACTTGGTCATGTAGGTCTAGATAGGATAAACCAGTTAATAAAAGATGAGCTTTGAGAGAACTAAGAGTTGGAACTCTTCCGGTTTGTGAATCTTGTCAACAAGGCAAAATGACCAAACACCCTTTCTCAGCAAAAGGCAACGGAGCTAAAGAATGTTAGGAGCTTGTACACAGTGATGTCTGTGGTCTAATCAATGTACGAGAAAGAGGTGGGTATGAGTATTTCGTCACTTTTATTGACGATTACTCAAGATATGGTCATACTTACTTAATGCTTAGGAAATCTGAAACCTTTGGTAAGTTTCATCAAAGCTGAGGCTGAGAAACAATTAGGTAAAACTCTTAAGAAACTTTGATATGATCGAGGTAGAGAATATTTGGATTTAGAATTCAAAGATTTCTTGCTGGAGCATGGTATTCTGTCCCAACTCACAGCACCAGGAACGCTACAACAAAATGGTGTTTCTGAAAATAAGAAACAGGACTTTGTTAGACATGTTCAGGTCTATGTGAAGCTACTCTTCAATTCCCCTCTCATTTTGGGGATATACACTTCAAACGATGACTTACATTTTGAATGTAGTCCCATCTAAGACCATAAGCAAAATACCACTAGAATTGTGGAATGGAAACAAACCTAGTTTGCACCATTTCCGCATTTGGGGCTATCCTGCTCATATTCTTAGACCTAAATCAGGGAAACTTGATTCAAGGTCTAAACTATGCATTTTTGTGGGCTACACTCCAGAAACAAGAGGTGGTTACTTCAATAGTCCCAAGGACCAAAAGGTATTTGTTTCAACAAATGTGACCTTCCTTGAACATGCCTATATGAGTAAATATAAACCTCAGAGCAAAGTAGTTTTGGAGGAACTCACAACTGATAAGATTCAATCACTTTCATCATCATCATTAAATGACAAACGACAAACCAAGGAAACCACTATTTCTGAAAAGGAAACCCCGGTGCAACGTCGTAGTGGGAGGACTGTAAGACAACTTGTTCGCTATGAACATGAGGCACATGTCCTTGTTTATGATACAAACAAGGATGATCCATTAACCTTAAAAGAGGCAATGGATGATCCTGAAAAGGAGAAATGGAAAGAAGCCATGAACCAAGAAATGAAATCTATGTATTCAAATTCTGTCTGGAAACTTGTAGATCCGCCTGAAGATGTCAGACCTGTTGGGTGCAAATGGATATACAAGAAGAAAAGAGGTGTAGATGGGAAAGTGGAGACTTTCAAAGCAAGGCTAGTAGCCAAAGGTTACACTCAGAGAGAAGGTGTTGATTATGAAGAAACATTTTCTCCTGTGGCCATGCTTAAACCCATTCGCATCCTCTTATCCATAGTTGCCACCTATGACTATGAGATATGGAAAATGGACGTCAAGACAACCTTTCAGAATGGATATCTTGATGAAAGTATCTATATGGTACAACCAGAAGGGTTCATCAAGTATGGGAAAGATCAAAAGGTGTGTAAGTTGATAAAATCCATTTATGGATTAAAGCAAGCATCTAGATCTTGGAATATCACCTTTGATGAAACAACTAAAACATATGGCTTCGAACAAAATGTTGATGATGTTGGGAATTGTGCTCTGAAAGCATATGTAGTAGACATTATTTTAAGAAATAAATAAATAAGTTGAATATGTTATGCATATATTTTATGGACTATATTATTATGTGATAATATTAAGTAAATATCAGAAAATTTCCTAAGTTCGTATATGCGATCTCAACCACGTATTGGTACGGGAGGAATGTGTTTGAGATAAATGAATTTGAATAGTTAGCAGTAAAATAAAGTTATGGAATCTTTAGATTAATTACTGCAACTACGGCCCATTAGTATTATGAATACATGTGATCTAGATCCGAATTACTAGTGTAGTAGGACACTTTAGTGGAGGTACTTTATATATTAGCAAATATTTAGAACTGGACCAGATATGTTTATTAATACTTAGTTAAATATTGTTTCGAAGTATTAATTAAATATATCAACTGATGATCATATACAAATAGATCTTAATCCTGAAGTTACTATGAATTCTTGTTTATGTTATATGAGTTCTTTGATTCACTCATTAGGGTATGTCAGAATGATTAGGCTAGAAATTTAGTTGTGGGAACTCATTAATGTAAATGGTTGGGGACATAGTATACATATATGTAATCTATACCTTCTCTTAAGAGATTTAATAATGGTTCTGTTAAGGGTTGACTTTTGGGACTGAAAAGTTATTGAGCTGAAATTCATAATTTAGTTATGAATTAACCTTCACTAGTAAAGTTATTGGTACTTAAGGAAACAAGATATAATTAAAAGGGTAAAACGGTAATATTATTTTCGATTAATTATGAACCATTATTAGAGGGTTAATTTGTATGTAATGATTATATCAATGAACGCTTTATTATTATAATGTACTCAGTAAATGAAATGTCTATAATTACAAGAGTGCAGTCTCATATTTATAGCGGAGTAATCATGAGATTAATAAATTAAGATTATTTAATTAAAGAGTTTAATTAATAATCTCAAATTTATTGGAGCTTAGAATTATAGGTCCCCACAGCGGCTCTATCAACATTATTCAAGACAAGAGTTGATATAAATGGAAAAATGGTTAAAAGACATATTTAAGAGGAAATTTGTTCTTCAGGCCAAATATTTTATTATGTGATAATAGTGATTAATTAATTAATTAATTATAAATTAGTTGTAATTAACAAAATTAATTATTATATAATTTTCAAAATTATGTTAAATAATTAATTAATTATAATTTTCAAAAATTATAATAAAATTAATATTTAATTTTTGAAATTAGTATTAATTAAAATTGATTTTAACTAATTAGTAGAATTAATTAAATATGTTTATTTGAATGGGAGATAATAATCTGATAAGTTCAAATTGGATTTGAATTTAAAAGAATGATATTTATTCAAATTATTAATTATATTTGATAATTAGTTAAAATGATAATTAATTCAAATTTGAATTAATTATCAAGTTGTTGAATTTTATCTGATAAGGTAGTTTGAATAAATAACTAAATAATTGTGGAAAAATCAAATATCGGGTGTTACACGACACACACAGTCCCTGGACTGTGTGGCGTGTGCAGTGTAAAAAATCAGGGATAGATTTTTCACTTTTATATATTTAATTAATTAATTAATGGAAAATTCAAAAGTTAGTTTTTGATATTTTCATTAATGAGATAATTAATTAATTAAAAGATAAATTGTAAATTGGTTACAGATTTATTTTTTAAATTTGAATATTTTCTATTTAAGTTAGACTTATCAGAAAATAAATAAACTCAATACTCAATACAAAATTTATTCGCTCTAAAAAAAGAACGATACTTTTCTATCTCTCTATGAAAAAAATACAGAACCAACCTCAGGCTTATTCTCTTGATCTCATGTGTTGAGTATATCAAGTTGAATCAGAAATATAACACTATTTATTCTCTAAGTGCCTACACACTTTTTGAGGCGTAGAGAACGTTGTGGAAGATCTTGGTGTGAGTACCTGGGAACAGCTTGGATAGGAAGTTCGTTCATTTTACAAAAAGATAGCGAGGACACTTGATAGGCATCAAGAGGTATGTTTTCTATTATTTTCTTGCTTATGATTAATGTAAGTATATTAATGGATCCGCATATTTAAAGGATGTTTAAATATGTTATAACAGTTTTTGTTGTACACTGGGAAACCCACCACCATTCCACTGCATATTAGGAAACACGTTCCTAACAGATGAAGCATATGTGTACAAATAAATCAAAGGAAAAGTAGCCGTTTTCCTAGTTCTTTTTGTGGATGACATTCTCCTCATTGGCAACAATGTAGAGACATTGTCAAACGTGAAGAAGTGGTTAGCCGAAAAGTTCCAAATGAAAGATTTGGGCGAGGCGAGCTATATTCTGGGAATCCAAATCCTAAGATAGAAATAACAAGCTCTTGGAACTATCTTAGGCTAAATATATCGATAAGGTGCTTGAAATATTCTCTATAGAGAATTCCAAGAAAGGTTAGTTACCGACCAAACATGGAATTACTCTCTCCAAGGAACAAGAGGAAGAGGATATGAGAAAGTATCTCTATGCTTCAGCAGTTGGGAGTCTAATGTATGCTATGTTGTGTACAAGACCCGACATATGCTATGGAATATGGATTGTGAGTTATTATCAATCAAATCCTGGTTTGGAACACTGAATTGCAGTAAAGCACATTCTCAATTATCTTCGAAGAACGAGAGATTATATGCTTGTATATCAGGGGTGAGTTGAACCCTACTGGATATACTGATTCTGATTTCCAATCAGACAAAGACAGTCGTAAGTCGACGTCTGGGTCAGTGTTCACTCTTGGTGGAGGAGCTGTGTTCTGGAGGAGAATTAAACAATCCAGCATAGCAGATTCAACCATGGAAGTTGAATACATAGCGGCTTGTGAAGCCGTTAAGGAGGTAGTTTGGTTGAGAAAGTTCTACAGTGATTTGGAAGTAGTTCCAGATATGGATAAGCCACTAAACCTATACTGTGAATACACTAATCCAAGGAATCAAGAAGCCACAAGAAAGAAAAGCATATCAAAAGGAAATACCATCTGGTTAGAGAGATTGTACACCGAGGTAATGTGAGTGTTATGAAAATAGCGTCGAAACAGAACCTGACTGACCCGTTTACCAAGACACTTCATGCAAAGTCGTTTATGGGTCATGTATGCAACAAGGGATTAAGGGAGATGCATCACTTGCTTTGATGGAAAATGCGAGATTGTTAGGATTAATATGCTAAAAGCGTGTAAAGTCATTTTATTGAATTAAATAAAAAGAATAATTTTATTATATTTGAATATTATAATTATTTCATGAATTAATTTTATGATAATATCAAGAAAATTTTGTATTCATTCATGAGAATATGATCTTGTATTAGTACGAGAGAATTAAGATCATATATAATGAATAAAATAGTGAGTAACATATTAAAGTATGAAATCTTTATTGAACGGTTACTATTGCGGTTTACTAAGCATAAGGGATGCAAGTTATCTAGATTCGGATTACTGATGTGGATTGACATCTTAGTAAAGTTGTTGTATATAATAGAGATTATATATGGCAGAACCGATAAGAATAAATTATCTTTATAAACTTGTCGTTTGATATAAAGATTTGATTCTTATCATAATAGATGATCATTTGTATATCAATCTAAATCCTGAGTATTAACTTTTGTTTGTGTTTATTTGATCTTTTGATTCACTCGTGAAGGTTTCTTAGTATAATGAGGCTAACGACTTTTGTTTGGAGATTCAATATCATGAATGGCTAGGAACATGAATTACAATAATGAAATCTATACTTTCCTAACGGATCGAATATTGGTTCTCTTAAGAGTTAATTCTGGAACTGAATAGTTATTGAACTCAAATCTATAATTTAATTATAGATTAATTATTCGCCAATGAATTAATGATACTCAATGATCAATAGGTAATTAGAAGCATAAACAGTAATCTTGACCAGCTCTAATTAACGAACCAATAAATGGAGGACATAACTACATTTATTGATTATATCAATGGACTACAAGAGAAAACTCTACAAATATAATTTTATAAATACTTAGAGTGCAATTCCATATTTATAGTGGAGTAATCATGGAATTAATAAATAGGATTATGAGATGAAATAGTTTAATTAATAATTTGGTTTATTGGAGCTTCGTATTATAGGTCCATGGTCCCTAGATCACCTCTGTCCTACACTGTCAAGGATATAGATGTCAAAAGAAAGATTTGTAGAAAGAAGGACTTAATTGCAAATGAATAAATTTTTCTAGGGCAATGAAATAATTATGTGATAGTTATGGGTAATTGATTAATTATGAATTAATTAATTATTTAACTATATAATTTTTATTTTGAAAAACTATATGTTTAAAATAAATATTAATCTTGTTTGGATTAATATATAAAGAGAGATTATTAATTATCTTATTTAGAATAAAATATTTATTTATTTATTTAAAACTGATATTTTAAGATAAAGTTAAATTTATATTAAGTGATATTTATTTTGGGATAAATATATTGTCTTAAATATTAATTAAATAAACAAATGAGAAAATTAGAGACAACTCTAATGGTGTGGTCAACACACTTACTGTACAGTGAGTGTGGCGCCACACAAGAATTTCCTATCCCTGGGATTTGAATTTTTAATTTCAAATAATTT
The DNA here is from genome assembly GCF_963169125.1 of Humulus lupulus. Lineage (NCBI taxonomy): Eukaryota > Viridiplantae > Streptophyta > Magnoliopsida > Rosales > Cannabaceae > Humulus > Humulus lupulus. The sequence goes on from NC_084793.1 coordinate 210,554,531, forward strand.
GTTTTTTTTAATTATTTATATTTAATTATTCTTTTTAAATAATTTAAATATTATTTATATTTAATTATTCTTTTTTAAATATTTTAATTTAAATTATATTTAAAAAGAATAATTAAATAAGGTTATAACTGATCAGTTTTATTTTAATAAAATAAAGATTAATTAAATTAGTTAATTATCCTTATAAACCTCAAAAGAAGCAATACTTTTCAAGTGATTATTTTTCATAGACCGTCAGACTCTCTTTCTGAAACAAAAACGATAGTTTTCCTAAACCTGAAAACTATTCAATTCCTCTTCTCTCTATCAAACCTCTCTTGATCTCATGTGTTGAGTACACCTAGAGAGTCATAAATGAACTTTTTGAATCATACGTACACACACACGTCCTTTTATGTTTGAGGATTGGTCTGGAAGATCAAGGTGTGAGCTTTCAGAACTTGGATAGGAAGATGGTTGATTTTATACACAAAGATTCGGGGACACTTGATAGGCTACAAGAGGTAATCTCTAATTTGATTGCATGAGATTTAATATATATATATATATGTATAATCTTGACTAGTATTAATAATCATTAAAAAGAGTATTCCTTGGTGCGTATCTTTGATTTGCTCTTTTAATACCAAATTTTTGTATGTAAAGTGCGCACAAATCCAGCCACTCTCTAATGACTAAGAGAGATCTCTATTTAACCTTTACAAATTAACCTATGCCTTACACGTGTAGTGTGGGATTGTTACAACTGATTACAAATTCAAATAATACAGATATAATACAATTCAAATATCGATTACATAAATATCTTTGGATATTTTGCAGTATCTCATGAAATCTGGATCTTTGGGTGAAAAATGTATCGTACATCAAGCATGTCTATCTTTGAGCATCATCATAAAACAACACCAGTCTTCTCCTCTCAAGCATGTTTTGATGTAGTTCTTTCGAGCAGCTACTCTTTTTTCGACCTGCTCTTTGCATTAATTGTTGATTATAGCCATGTGTCCTTTTTCTAAATTTCACGTCACCGAGTCCAAAATTGGGTTAAACAACATGTAAGTATCACTAAATTGACCTAGTCAATTTGATATTTCTAATTGATAATTAAATCAATTGTTTGAGACTATTAAACTTGATTTGATAAGAGACTTCATGGGGAAAATGGATCCATGAATACAAAACTTCAATAAATTCCCATGAGTTAATTTATTAAATAAATTATCTCACAAGTTATTAATTCCACGTAACTCTATTATAGATTCAGAATTGAACTCTTGAATTCATAGAACTTATTTTCCAAACCACAAATACGTTATCTATTGTTATAACCATTACAGTCAGTCAGTCAGTCAGTCATCTATCAATGATTTACTAATGAGGTAGGTGCAAATTACCATTTTACCCCTCATCGGTATTTTATCCTTAATTCCCACTAAGTTCATTATAAATGATTTATCCGTGAACTTAATCACAGAAATGAGATCTCAATGATTTAACCTTTTGAACAAATCAATTGAGGAAATCATATTTTCAATTTCATATCTATGAATAATACTCCCAATCAATTACACTACTAAATCTTCAAGATGTAAGTATGAGCTAGACCGTAGGGTAAGCTGGTAACGAATAAGTCAAGTGATTTAAAAAAATATAATTAGTAGAATATTATCACTCAGAATTAAGATCGACTTAACATATGGTCAACGTTGTGACATTGAATAGATTCGATAACAACGATACTTATGTATCTATCAATAATCAATATCGGTCCTAGTCCGATGTAATTAAATATATCCAATCTTATCTAGTTGGTCAATGCATTGGACAAGATATCACACCCCGAATGTGTAAGTAGATCATATCGTAGATTGCCTAATCAGTGAAAATCTAATGCATTGATCTAATCTTAGGTCTCAGTTCTTTTGAACATATAATTACAATTATAATTTACTGTGATCTAGTCACTATAATTGTAACCATCCCTGTGTTCGAGATTTTATAAATATTTGTATTAATTGAATAAACATGTAATAAAACAGGCGAACAATGCGATTGAATAAACAAAATGATTTCTACTTCTTTTATTGATAATAAAAATGTGTTACATGAGAAATATGATTTTATTAAAGGCATAAAACCCAACAAAAATTCCTAGATAAATGTGATTACCCATTAGAAAAATTAATTATATTTTAATTTTATTTTTTTTAAGAAAAATGAAGATGTCCATCCCGTTAGAACAAACCGGGAGAATGAATCAAGAGCATCAACAAATAGCAAAATAGGAGTGTGATAAACTGAAGTTACAAAGGCTAATCAAAGACATCATATCAACCAAAGGGCATAGCAAGCTCGAGAAAAATAGAGATTGGTAATACTACATTAAATCCTGATCTATATAGACTATATTGATGTTATCATACTATTTTCTCCAGGTATCCGAGGCCATGACAAAGTCCTAGCCCAGATTGTTAATATTACAAAAAAAAATTGGGGGATTTTGAGGGTAACCTACTATTCTTATTTGGTAAAAGTAACTCACATTGCTTAAATTTGGTTGATTGGACATATTTTTTACTATCTTAGGACTTTTTTTTATTATTAAAAGTTTGAATAAATCTTTGAATAGAAATGCATAGTATGGGGTCTACGAGTGGGAGATCTTTGGATAGGATTTTCTTATCACCTGGAAGATCTGATACTACATACAACTAGCCAATCTAACTTGTTGAAGGACTTCGTAAAGAGGGACTTGGTGATAATGACATAGAGACAGAGGCAAAGTGTACTGAAATGAAGAGGTAGAGCTTTCATTAGATGGATCTAAGGCTATGGAATGATTGCATGGGTTCTATCATCAGGTTAAAAAGATAATAAAACATGAGGTTCTGATACTTAGTAAATGAAGAAGGTACTATTCTTTTGGAGTTAAAAATATCCCTTAAAGATCCAAATTACCTTGAAACAATGCAAAGGTAATTTGATACTATTTTCTTAATTCAAGGACATGATAGAGTTTTGTTTACCAAATTATCACAAAAGCTTTAATACTAAAAAACCACTCATTATAATATGAAAAAAAAAATACTAGCTAATCATTTCCATCTAATCTTTTAACATTGGTTAGGTCTTGTGTAATAGTTGACTCAATTGTCCAACTCTTATCTATTATTTCATTTCATATGAACTTAGGGCGTGTTTGATATTGTTCTTTATTCTTTGTTTTGTGTTTTTTAAAAATGAGAATAAGAAATTTGTCAAAAAAAGAAAAGAAAAGATGAGAATAGAAATTAATTTTAGTTTTTTAAGAATTAAAAGAAGTTTGGCTAATGTTTTCTAAAAATATTTTTATTTTTATAAAAAAGAATCTTGAGTAGAATAATTAATATTGTGAAAGTTTATAATAGATAATAAGAGAAAGTAATGTGAAAGATAAAATGATGGAAAAATGTATGGAGATAGAGTGATGAATGTTAGGAAAAAATAACTGAGAAAATTGAAAGTAAAGAGAAGAAGAATAATGTTTAACGCTCAAATTGTGATAACCACTAAGCGGTAATTGTAGTAAAATTAGGCAGTCGATCCACAAGAAGGTAACCTAAAACCAAAAGATTAGTTTAAAATAACACAAAAAGTTAGTAACATGAAATAAATGAAAAGAGATTTGAGATTTTGGTGTTATCTTTTTTATGAAATGATAAAATGAGACAAGTGAAATAAAAGTAAGGTGTAATCGAGAGTTTGAGAAAATAGAAAGGTTCCAAGAATCATCCATATGCTTGTTTGGTTACTTAGTTACTTGATTTACAAAATACATAAGTAAATAGTTCACATCCCAACATTTACTTGGAAAATATAACTTTAAAGTCCATATTCTTTTCTAATAAAAGTCCATTTGAGTTATAAAGTTCTTTACTTTAGGAGCACAATGTTAATCTTATGAAAAATCTAAAAATGACAAAATACCACGGGCAATAATGCAATAGAAGATTGGACATAAAATGTATCAATATTACTTTTACTAATTAGAAGCACATAGAAAGAGCATGACTAATCTTATATACTATTAGCACAAGTAAATAAAGATAACAAAAATAAAAATGAGGATGAAAGAACATAAACAACTCAAATGCATTACATTAAGAACATAGTAAATCAAAGTAGAAAAATGGCATCACTAGCATATTGAATCATCCCTGACCTTTCTGGAAGATTAAGCCATTATGCTCATGATTCTCACAAAATTATAAAATATGAGAAGAAAGTGAGTAGAAATTTTGCTATAGTTTCTTTACTCTAAAAATTACATTCTAATGTGAAAGGAAGAGTCCATATTTATAGAGGGAGAAAATTACTAAAAAGAAATTAAACAACAAATAGAGTTTACACAATAAATCTGAAATTTTAATAAAAAAAGAGGATTTTGAAAAATCAAATCTTATTATTAATATTAACCTAACTATTTTGGTGAATGGTCATTTTGCCCTTTTTCTAAAACACACACAAAAAAAAAAAAAAAGTGAGCTTTAAAGCTCAAAATGGGAGGTCTAAGGCCCAAAGAGCACACAAAATGGGTCGGTGGTAGCTAGAAGTGTTGACCCAGCTACAATCAATCAGAGGAGGACACATGGCACGATTGGGCTGGGCAGGGAGAAAAAAGGCAGCTGGAGTGGGTGACATGGTATCCCTTGGTTGGCTGGCAGAGCTGCAGGTGGCATCAGGCGGCTCGGCTCGGCTTCGGCGTGGTTGGCAGGCTTTGGTTTGGGCCCGTTTGGGCTCATTTTGGACCTAGTTTCCTTAAAAAATGCTACTTTTTCATATTTTATCATTCTTTCTTTTTCTTTTTCTTTTTCTTTTTCTTTGTGTCAAAATACATTTTATTTTCTGAAAATTAAACACAAATTAAATTAAAATTCATATTTTCAAATATAAAATATATTACAATAAATCCATGAAACTATTAATTAAAACTTAATTAATTTTAAACTTTAAAACTAATAGAATGATATTTTTGAGCACTAATCTCAACCTCCAACCAGCTTATTGCTAGTCCCTAGCAATTCAAGCGAAAAAGAAAATTATCAAGTTGAATAATCAAGTCAAATCACACAAAATCATCTAAACATTTTCAAAGTATCAGCAAGAAGTCAGAGATTACTATCGAAGCTACTTCAATTGTAATTCCAGAGTTATGTGTGTGTGCACCAAACCATATTATTTTTATTGCAAGTCATAACACAAATAGTATCGAAAAATCTCAAAAGTATAAATGTCTCAACTCCAAATTCCTCACGGGCAACGAAAGTATTTTAATGGGAAGGATAACACTCTTGGAGTTGGAAATGTAATAGTATACACTCAAATGAGAAAAGATAAACTTTTTAGGACAAGCGATTTGAACAGCTATTGATCAGAAGATAGGCATATCAACTTATTGGAATTCAAATGACAAACCTTTGGGATTTACATGAGAAAACTCAAAGAGTAAAATGACAACTAACAAGAAATGATAAAAAAGAAAAGGAAACTATTAATAATATTTTTTTTAATACAATTACACAAAAAAAATAATAGAAAGATTTTTTTTTCTTTTTTTTCAACAACTACAAAATGATAAAGGAAAATGTTGCTCTTGTTCTCTTTTTTTTTTTTCATATTTCATCATTTTTTTTTATGTTTTTCCTTTTTTTGTATTTATTTTTTTCATTTTTTTTTCAAGAGGCGACATAAAAATAAAAGGAAATTACAAACAAAATAAAATAAATAGAACACAAATTTAAAATTTATGACAAATACTCATTCTTATATGAAAGACATCCCTCTAGTAAATGTCGTGTTTTAAATTCCAAAGATGTGAATTTACCAACTTAAATGGTCAATAAAAGTTCAAAATGTTGTTTTCTAAACTCTCACAACTCACCAAGAAATGAAAAAATTTAACTTGAAATTTCTCTCAACTATTTTTGTTTACAACCAATTTATCACGTGTTTGGAAAGTGCACAAAAGAACTCTGAAAATCACTTCTTAATAGCTAAACATAGTAAAAATTGACTCAATCCAACAAGTTGTACTCATGCTTGGAAATTTTTTTTAAAAAATTGACTTAAAAGTTCAACACGACAATAAGATTTTCCAAATGAATGATCACCACCCCCAACCAAAAACCAGACAGTGTCCTTAATGTCAAAATGAATACTCAATAAAAAAAGGTAGGGAAAGAGAACACCTGGATGATGACCATGTCCATGAGGTGAGAGCGTAAATATCCTGATAACAATACCCCAAAACAAACAAAATGCAAGAACGAAAAACATACAAAAATAAAAGAAAGATAGAAAAATAAAGATAATAAAAAAAACAAACAAACCATTCAAAACTTCAGAGTGTATAAATTGAGTCCTTAAGAATGAACTCTATAACATGACTCACACTTTCAATGTAATACTTCAGTCTTTGGCCATTGACTTGAAAAATTCTCCCATCAGTTGGGTCCTTGACCTCAACAGAACCGTTGGGAAATACTTGCTTCACTACAAAAAGGACCAGTCCATCGTGATCGTAGTTTACCGGGTTGCAAGTGCAAGCGAGAATCATACAGATGCATTTTCTGATTTAGCTCAAATTGTTTTCGCATAATTTGTTTATCGTGAGCGATTTTCAATTTCACCTTATAAATCCTAGAATTTTCATATGCATTGTTTCTCAACTCCTCAATTTCGGAAAATTGGAGTTTGCAATTGATACCTACGGCATTCAGATCAAAGTTTAGGTCTTTGGTAGCCCAATAAGCATAATGCTCGAGCTTGACAAGTAAATGACAAGCTTTTCCAAAGACAAGCTGATAGGGAGACATCCCAAGAGCTGATTTGAAAGTAGTGCGATATGCCCAAAGAGCTTGTAGAATACGTATAGACCAATATTTTCGGTCGGGATTTACCGTCTTTTCCATAATGTATTTTATCTCCATATTGGCTAACTCAGCTTGAACATTAGTCTATGGATGATAGGCATTTGCAACCTTATGAAGTACACCGTACTTGCGCATAATAGCTTCAAAAGATCTATTGCAAAAATGAGTGCCTTGATCACTGATGATAGCGCGAGGAGTACCGAACCTTGATAACACATTTTCTTTCAAGAATTTGACAACTGTAGCGTTATCATTGGTTCGACAGGGTACAGCCTCAACCCATTTGGAAACATAATCCACAACAAGAAGAATGTAAAGGTGGCCAAAAGAAGGTGGAAATGGTCCCATAAAGTCCATCCCCAAACAATCAAATATTTCGATAACAAGAATTGGGTTCAAGGGCATCATGTGCCGACGGGATAAGGAACCTAACTTTTGGCACCTTACACAAGAACGACAGAAATCATTGGTGTATTTGATCAGAGTGGGCCAGTAAAGACTGCATTGTAAGATTTTTGCAGTGGTTTTCTTCACAGAAAAGTGACCACCATAAGCATCATTGTGGCAAAAATTCAGCACAATAGATACCTCATCGTCGTGGATGCACCTTCGCATGATTTGGTCGGGGCAGTACTTGAATAAGTATGGGTCATCCCAAAAGAAATTGGGCACCTCGACCAGAAATTTGTGTTTGTCTTGTGAACTCCATTCAGATGGGAGTTCGCCTGTTACTAAGTAGTTCACAATGTGAGCATACCATGGTAACTTAGTAATAGAAAGCAATTGTTCATCCAAGAAATTGACATGAATAGGTGGACCATCAACGGGATCGCTAAATTCAAGTCGCAACAAATGATCCGCGACGACATTTTCAACACCTTTCTTGTCTTTGATCGTTATATAAAATTCTTGCAAGAGAAGGATCTGCCGTATTAATCGCGCCTTAGCATCCATTTTGGAAAGGAGATACTTAAGGGTAGAGTGATCTATGAAGATCATAATAGGTGATCCAATCAAATAAGATTGAAATTTGTCAAGGGAAAATACGATGACAAGCAACTCTTTTTTAGTAGTGGAATAGTTCATTTGAGCACTATTAAGAGTTCGACTTGCATAGTAGACAACAAAGGGTTTCCCCTCCCTTCGTTGTCCTAACACAGCTCCCACAACAAAGTTACTAGCGTCACACATGATTTCGAAAGGAAGACTCCAACCTAGTGACTGAATGATGGGAGTGGAAGTGAGTGAATTGACAAACGTTCGGAATCATTCCTCACACTTAGGTGTCCACTCAAAGGTAACATCTTTGGCTAGGAGGTTGCTTCGAAGATGAACAATCATTGAAATTTTTTGTATGAACCTCCTATAGAAACCAACATGACCAAGAAATGACCTAACATCTTTGACAGTCTTAAGAGTAGGCAGGTTGGAGATAAGGTCGAATTTGCATTTATCAAACTCAATTCCTCTTTCAGAAACAATGTGGCCTAAACTATGCTAGAAGATACCATGAAGTGTCATTTCTCACAATTGAGCACAAGTCCTTTCTCAATACACAGTTTTAAAACAACTTTAAGATGAAGAAGACATGTGTCAAAGGAATTTCCAAAAACGATTAGGTCATCCATGAATACTTCCATTGATTTTTCAATCATGTCAATAAAGATGCTCATCATGCATCTTTGGAAAGTAGCTCGGGCATTACACAAGCCAAATGGCATACGCCGGACAGCAAAAGTGCCAAAGGGACAAGTGAAAGTGGTCTTATCTTGATCTTCTAATGCAATCTCGATTTGATAATAGCCAGAATAGTCATCAAGAAAACATTAGAATGGATGACCAGCTACACGTTCAAGGATTTGATCAATGAATGGGAGTGGAAAAATGATCTTCGTGGGAGGCAGCATTTAATTTTCTATAATCAATGCACATGCGCCACCCTGTCACAATTTTTGTGGGGAAAAGGACCCCTTTTTTGTTTTGGATCACAATGACACCAGATTTCTTGGGCACGACTTAAGTTGGACTGACCCATTTGTTATCAGCTACTTGGTAAATAATACCATCGTCTAGCAATTTCAAAACTTAATTTTGTACAACTTCTTTCATTATGGGGTTCAGTCACCTTTGAAGGTCACTTCGAGGGATAGCCTCGTCCTCCTGATTGATTTGATGGGAGCAAATTAAAGGGCTAATACCTTTTATATCAGCAAGCGTCAAACCTATCGCAGATTTATGCGTTTGTAGTAGCTCGAGTAACTACAATTCTTGAGAATTTCGCAGGTTGGACGAGATGATAACTGGAAAGGTTTCACCATCTCCCAAGAAGACATGTTTCAAACCCTTAGGAAGTTTGGTTAATTGAACAATTGGAACCTCTTCGGCTGAAGTTTTTGGTTGTGCCCTCTCATGAGGTAGCTCTTCAAAGCGAGGTTGCCAAAACTGTGTCCTTCTATTGCATGAGTCTATGTGATATGATGTTGCAAGAGGAGACTCAATAGAACCGAGACTTTCATTTTGAGACAAAAGGAGGAGTTCATCAAAATTATCAAAGTTGCTTCGCAATTGAACCTCCTCGGGAATTAAAATGTCAATCATGAATGTTTGATAACATTCATCATCTTCTCGGGGTTGTTTCCTGATGTGGAAGATATTGACTTCAAGAGTCATGTTTCCAAACGATATCTTCATTAGGCCGTTCTGACAATTGATCAAAGCATTTGCAGTAGCAAGGAATGGTCTTTCGAGGATAATAGGAATTTTTGACTCCATGTTTACCACAGATTGGGTATGAAGAATAAGAAAGTCCACGAGGTAATAAAATTTTTCAATTGAACTAAAACATCCTCAACAATACCCCTAGGCTTTTTGGTGGAGCGGTCAGCAAGCTGTAGCACAACAGATGTTGGCTTTTTTTATCCAAGACCGAGTTACGAGTATACAGAGTAAGGCATGAGATTTACACTCGCACCAAGATCAAGTAAGGCTTGGCTGACTTCATGGGTCCCAATTTGGCATGAAATGGTGGGACAACCGGGATCTTTGTATTTCAGTGGTGTCTTTTGTTCAATCACCACACTCACTTGCTCAGTCAAGAAAGCAGTCTTCTTGACATGGTGCTTCTTTTTTGCAGTGCATAGATCCTTGATGATTTTGGCATAATCTGGCACTTATTTTATGATGTGAAGAAAGGGAAGATTAATCTTCACTTGTGTTAAGTGCTCAAGGATTTCAGCTCGGTTGCCAGGAAGTTTCCCAACAGGTTCCAAAGCCTAGGGAAAGGTACTTTTGGAGAGGCATTGAGTGGTGGATTTTCAGGAATAACTTTTGGAGTGCTGGGAGAGTTGGATTTTATGGGTGGGTCGTGCAAATTTTTACCATTTCTAGTTGTGATGGCATTTACTTCCTTAACATTTTGATTATTGGAATTTGAAGATTGGGCCATGTGTTGGCCTTGGACATTGAATTTCAGTTGGGAAGAAAGTTTTCCTTTTTTCGGAATGGCCAAGGATTCAGTCAATTTTGAGAATTGACATTTCATTTCCTTGATTTCTTCCACCATTTGGCGATTTAGTTAGATTGTTCCTCTATGAATGCATGAATACGCCTTTGATGGTTGAACTTGTTGCTCATTTATCCATTGGCCTCCAGACGATTGAGCTTGGTTGGAATCTCTCCAACTGAAATTTGGGTGGTTTCTCCAACCAGGGTAGTACATATGAGAGAATGGCTTATTATATGCCCCTAAGGCATTGCATTGATCCTCATAAACCCCCCTCATTTCATTAAAAGCTAAGCAGTCCTTAGCTAAATGCTTCGTCCCTCCACAAACAAAGTAAGGTTCTTGCGGTTCCGCTTGAGCAATCATGTGCAGTTTTTGGCCATTTTTCGTCATTAAGACCTCAAACTGCTTTTTCAAAGCTTCAAGTTGGGCCTTAATACTATCCTCTTCTCGAAGTTGATAGATCCCAGATGGTTTATGTTGGTTGGTGTAATCAGTAGCACTTGGACCAGTCCATGTGTGAGATTTTTTCGCGGTTTCTTCAAAATATTCAAGAGCATCGTTTGGCTCTTTTTCGAGGAATTCACCATTGCATATCATTTCTGCAAACTGGCGCTCACGAGTCGTGAGGCTTTCATATAAGTAACTGACCAATCACCAGTTCTCATAGCCATGGTGCGGGCACTGATTCAACATATCTTTGAATCTTTCTCAGACTTGATAGAACGTTTCATTGTCCTTTTTGGAAAATGTGGAAATCTGTCGTTTTAGACTGTTGGTCTTATGGCTGGGGAAGTGTTTCAGAAAGAATGATTTGGTCATTTCCTCCCATGTTCCAATAGACCTAGGTCTTAAAGAGTATAACCAGCTTTTGTTGGGAAAACTTATACAGAATCTTTATTTATTTTCATGTATATCTAATATTAAACAAATTAATACGAGATAGCCTAAAACATGTTTCTAAAATTGAATTCAAAGAGAAACAATGAATAGAAGTATATGCAGCAGAATTAAAGGGTCATTCCTTCAGTTTTTCAAACTCTTGTATCCTCTCTGTCGCAAAGTATTATCAAGAAACTGAACCGATCTTCTATTTTCTTCGCAGTCTTCCAATGTATCCTTAGAATCACCTAGACTAGTGTGGGAAATTATCAACACATGAGATAGATACAGAAAGAAGAAGATAAAATAACAAAGAGGCTTAGAAAAGGACTTGTGTTTAGAGAGAATCTAAAACTATCAGAAAACCAGTGATTAAACTTACATTTTGACTTCTCTCTAAGCACTCCTTTTATAGACTCAATTAGGTCATTTAATTTAATTGAAAAATCAAAAAAATAATAGTCATTTTAAAGCCCTAGGTCGAAATTATCATGGGCTTTAGGCCCGTGAAATTTCTCATTTGATTATAAGCCCATTGGACTTAAAATCAAGGTATGTATTATTTTATATTGATTTAAATAATTAAATAATTGTTTAAATCCTTTATCAAATTACTTATTTATAATTTGAACTTTGATTTAAACTTATTTATCAATTTAGATACCAATTTATCTTAATTAATAAATCTGCCATAATTTCTCTTTTCTTCTCAAAATTACACAACTCTGTGAAACTATCAAAAATTGACCTGGTCAACTTTGATAATTCCAATTGATAATTAAATCAATTAAATGAGACTACCTAGATGATTTTATCCAAGGTACAATGGGGACCATGGGCCTATGAAATCAAGCTCCAATAAGTTATCATAAATCTAACAAATAAATTTACTAACTTATTAATTCCTCGTGACTCCACTATAGACTCGGAATTGCACTCTTGAATTCATAAAACTCTCTATAACAAATATAGATACGCAATTAATTATCCATTGTTACAACCAAAATTGTCACTCAATCCTCTATAGACGGTCTACAATGAGATAGGACTAAAATACCGTTGTACACCTCATTGTATTTTATCCTTAAAACACTTAGTTCTTTGTAAATGATATTTCAGTAAACTAATTTAATTACTGAAATAAGATCTCTATCATTTAACACCTTGAACCAAACTAAAAGGAAACCATTGTTTCACTTCTTCATTAGAAGCTATAGGTGTTCATATCTATGATTAACACTCCCACTCAATTATACTACCGAGTTCTCAAGATGTAAGTATGGGCTAATCCGTAGGGTAAGCAGGTAACGAACAAGTCAAAGAACTCAAATAATACAATCAGTTAGAATATTAACCACTCAGAATTGAGATTGAATTGACCTATGGTCAACTATATTATATGACTAGAATAGAAAATAACAGTATGTTTACTTATCTTATCAACTGTCAATATCAGTCCTGTCCGATGTAACAAATACATCCGATCTTATCTACTTTGCTAATGTTCTGGAAATAACATAACACTGTAATGTGTAAGTAGATCACATCATAGATTGGCAAGTCAGTGTAAATCTGGTGCACTGACTAATCTTAGGACTAACTTATTTTGAACATATAATCATATTTATATTCCACTATGATTATGTCACTATAAATAAGATTATATGTATGCTTGGGATTTAATAGAAGTTTATATTAAACAAATAATCATGAAAATAAAACATGTGAGCAAAGTGATTGACCAAGTCAAAGAATGATTTCTATTTTATTGATAATAAATGAGATTACAAAGAATTTGAGTTTTAATTAGGGCATAAAACCCTAACAAACTCCTACTTGCACTAATTGAAACTAATGCCTTAATTATACTAATCCCATCTCCTTGATATGCTTATCAAATGTAGCTTCTGGTAGTGTCTTTGTAAACGGATCTGCAAGATTGTCTTCAGTTGCAATCTTCATAACCTTCACATCTCCCCTGGCCACATATTCTCGAATAATGTGATACTTCCTTTCTATATGCTTACTCCTCTTGTGACTTCGAGGTTCTTTCGAGTTGGCTATCGCTCCTATATTGTCACAAAACAACACAAGCGGTTTATCCATTTCTAGAATAACACCAACATCTTAATAGAACTTCTTTAGCCAGACTATTTCCTTAGCTGCTTCTGACGCGGCTATGTACTCAGCCTCCATGGTGGAATCTAAGATTGCAGACTGCTTCTCCAAATCACAGCTCCACCCCCAAGAGTAAACACCATTCCAAAAGTAGACTTCCTGTCATCGACATCAGTTTGAAAATCTAAATCGGTTTAGCCTACAAGGTTCAGAACACCAGCCTTGTAGACTAACATATAGTCCCTAGTCCGTCTCAAATACTTTAGGATATGCTTAACTGCTATCCAATGTTCCGGTCCTAGGTTTGACTGATACCTGCTCACTACTCCCACTGCATAGCAGATATCTGGTCTAGTACACAACATGGCATACATCAGACTTCCAACTGCAGATGCGTAAGGAACTTTTCTCATTGCATCTATCTCTTCAGGAGTCTCGGGAGACTACTTCTTTGAAAGATGAATTCCATGGCGGGACGGTAGACGCCCTTTCTCGGAATTTTTTATTGAGAAACGTTCAAGCACTTTATTTATGTAAGCTGCTTGAGATAGAGCTAAGAGTCTGTTCTTTCTATCCCTGATGATCTGGATACCTAGAACATAACTTGCTTCACCCAAATCCTTCATCTAGAATTGAGTGCTCAGCTAATTCTTCACATATGATAATTTCTTAACATTGTTTCCAATGAGTAAGATATCATCTACATAAAGAACCAGGAATACCACTATTTGATTTGCCTTCAGTTGGTAAACATAGGGCTCATCAATATTTTGTTCAAAGCCATAGGTTTTGATTATTTCATCAAACCTAAGATTCCAGGAATGAGAAGCTTGCTTAAGTCCATAGATGGACCTATTCAACTTGCAAACTTTTCCTTCTTGTCCAGCTACTTTAAATCCTTCTGGCTGATCCATATAAATGACTTCGTCAAGCTTTCCATTAAGAAAAGTTGTCTTGACGTCCATTTTCCAGATCTCATAGTCAAGAGCGGTTGCTATGGATAGGAGGATGCAAATGGATTTTAACATGGCTACTGAACTAAAAGTTTCCCGGCTCGGCCGATCATTCACATAATTGCATTCATAGCATAATAAACAAGTACAGAATACTAGCAAATTCAATCAGAGGGCTACGCCCTACAATTCAAACACATTGGGCTCAGCCCTGCATACAAGCTCTATGGGAACAAGGGTTTTCTTAACTGAGTCCTGAGCTCTCCGAGCACCGATATCCCGACCACAGTCCTCTAACTCGAGCCTCGCAGAAACCCTAGTCACAACACATTAACAATATTCATCCATCAAGTTCTAATCCATTAAATAACTTTGAGCCATATCTCTAACCTCCGGGACCTTGAATTCTATCAATCTGGGTGATAAAATCCATCCAGAGCCTTAACCATTGAGTTCCCAAGCCTAAATGCCCTTAAAAACATAAACTGGCACTAAAATTCGTGGCCCTTCCCTCAAGCGCCGCGGCTAGCCTCGAAACAGAGGCTAGCATCTCCCTGAAGCACACACAGGCCGCAGCGCGCTTGGCCAAGCAGCGCGGTGCGCATCGAACATCTCGGCCTCCCATGGCCGTGCACGCACAAGGGCTGCGGCATGCCCCTCCTAAGGCCGCGGCCCTAGCCTCCAACCCAGAAATCTTCATCATTTTTATGCATTTTTCCTCAAGCCAATTCACCCAAAACTTAACTAACAATCCCAGATAATCAACACAAAGATTCTAGCTCAGTATCAACATCAAAACCTGCTCCAAAACTCAACTAAAACACTCAAAAACATATCAAGTTCCATTCACATGCATATCCTAAAAACATAGCAGAAATTCAAGCATAATTCCCATTATTAGAGCTTAGCCTTACTGAGTTAAGTCTCTGAATTTGTTCCTTAATCCTCAAGCTTCCAGCTCCCAAGATTTCCCAGCCCAATTCCTTGTTTTAACTAGCTTCCACCAGAATTTTCCTTTGATATGCCTTAGAGAAAATAGAGAGAAAGAGAAGAGGAAAACTTGGGTCGATTCCTACAAGTTTCTGAATGATTCTTTCTTTTTGTTTTCTTTAACTTAATCTATGTGGTTACCTCAAGGCTCGGGGTACCCAAACGTCCCCGAGGGCAAAATGGTAAATTTCCCCAATATTCCCTTCTAGACATTCTAACCTCAAATATATCTCAAAATATTTATTTTCATAACCCGATAACCCCATAACACATCTAATACCCAAATTACCCCTCGACTCGCCCCAAGTCGGAATCTCAACCCTGTTGTGACTTTCTAGCTAACCGCTCCCCAGAACTGTCTCGGGTCGTGCTGCATAGACATATCACATATATACAACATTTATCACATTTATACCCCTAATATCTAGACGGGGCCCACATGCATATTTAACTCAACTAAACATGCATCATTATCATATATCCACATAAATTCACATATCAACATATTAATTCATTTATTGCCCTCCAGGCACGCTAATCAAGGCCCTAAGCCCTATTAGCAAATTCGGGTCGTTACAACTATCCCCTCCTTACAGAAATTTCATCCTCGAAATTACTTGAACAACTCGGGATACCGCTCCCTCATCTCTGACTCAAGTTCCCACGTCGCCTCCTCAAGCTTGATGTTCCTCCACAGCACTTTCACCAAGGCGATGGTCTTGCTCCACAAGACTTTATCTTTCCAGTCAAGAACCTGAACCGGCTTCTCCTCATAGGACAAATCCTGATTGAGCTCCAGCTTCTCATAACTTAGAACATGCGTCGAATCTGACATATACTTCCGGAGCATGGATACATGGAAAACATCATGAACCCCTGATAAAGCTGAGGGCATCGCTAGTCTGCAAGCTACCTCTTCAACTCGTTCCAGAATCTTGAAGGGGCCAAAAAACCTAGGGCTCAACTTTCCTCGAACACCAAACCATTTCACACCCCTCATGGGTGAAACCCTAAGAAACACATGGTCACCAACCTGAAATTCCATGCTCCTGCGTTTCAAGTCTGAATAACGTTTCTGTCGACTCTGGGAGGCGAGCATACGCGCTCTAATCTTCTCAATCGCCTCATTGGTCCTTTGAACCATCTCTTGACCTAGATATCTCCTCTCACCTGTTTCATCCCAATGAATAGGTGATCTACACTTTCTTCCATAAAGCATCTCGTACGGAGCCACACCGATGGTCGCCTGATAACTGTTGTTGTACGAGAACTCGATCAAAGGGAGATACTTACTCCACGATCCCCCAAAATCTAGCACACAGGCTCGCAACATGTCCTCCAATATCTGAATCGTCCTCTCAGACTGTCCATCCATCTGAGGATGATAAGCAGTACTAAACCGTAATTGCGTGTCCATAGCCTTCTGCAGACTCTCCCAACACTTGTAAGTGAAGGTGGGGTCTCTGTCAAATACTATCGACCTCGGAGCCCCATGGAGTCGAACAATCTCCTTCACATACAACTCAGCATACTGCTCCACAGTATAAGTTGTCCTAACTGGCAAAAAGTGGGCGGACTTGGTATACCTATCCACAATCACCCACACCGAGTCATGCTGTCCCACAGTCCTCGGCAAACCAACCACAAAGTCCATAGTGATATTTTCCCACTTCCATTCTGGGATCCCCAGAGGCTGCAGCAACCCCGCTGGCCTCTGATGCTCAGCCTTAACCTGCTGGCAAGTTAAGCACTTGGCCACATAATCCACCACATCCCTCTTCATGCCCGACCGCCAATACAGAGCTCTCAAGTCTTGGTACATCTTCGTCGTACCCAGGTGCAAAGAATAGGGAGTGGTATGCGATTCATCTAAGATCTCTCGCCGGATATTAGAATGCATCGAAACGCAAATCCGGCCCTTGTACTTCAGTAACCCCATCTCTGAAATGGAAAAGTCCTTAGTCGCTCCGACTAAGACACTCTCTTTGTGACCTTTCAACTGGGAATCTTTCCCCTGCGCTTCCTTGATCCTCTCAAGGAGTGAAGACTGAAGAGTGATGTTGGCCAATTGACCAACCACCAACTCTATACCTACTCTGGTCATCTCCTCAGCTAACTTGTCAGATATCCGCCTCGAACTAAACATCTGTCCTGGGCCTTTCCGATTCAATGCACCAGCCACAACATTAGCCTTCCCAGGATGGTATAGAATATCGCAATCATAATCCTTAACCAACTCCAGCCACCGCCTCTGGCGCATATTCAGGTCCTTTTGAGTAAAGAAATACTTTAGGCTCTTTTGGTCGGTGTATATCTCGCACTTCTCACCATAAAGATAATGTCTCCAAATCTTAAGTGCGAACACCACCGCTGCCAAGTCCAAATCATGCGTAGGATATCTCTGCTCATATTCCTTTAACTGTCTCGATGCATAGGATATCACCTTACCAACTTGCACCAACATGCACCCTAAACCCTGTTTGGATGCATCACAATAAACCACAAACTTTTCATTCTCTGTCGGCAAGCTTAACACTGGCGCAGTGATCAGTTGCCGCTTCAACTCCTTAAAACTATTCTCACATCTATCCATCCAGACATACCTTGTCTTCTTCTTTGTTAGTTCTATCAATGGCGTAGCTATTCTGGAGAACCCCTCAACAAACCGCCGATAATACCCTACTAAACCCAGAAAGCTTCTTACTTCAGAAACATTGCTCAGTCTAGGCCAATCTCTAACCGCCTCAATCTTACTTGGGTCAACCAAAATCCCCTCCTTACTGACAATATGGCCCAGAAATGTAACTTGTGGTAACCAGAACTCACACTTACTGAACTTAGCATATAACTTATGCTATCTCAACCGCTGTAGAACCAACCATAGATGCTGCTCGTGCTCTGTCTCTAACTGAGAATACACCAGGATGTCGTCGATGAATACAATCACAAACTTGTCCAGATAATCCTTGAAAACCCTATCCATCATGTCCATGAATGAAGGCCGCTGGGGCATTGGTTAATCCAAAGGACATAACTAGGAATTCATAATGTCCATACCTCGTTCGGAAAGCGGTCTTCGGTATGTCCTCCTCCTTAATCCTTAACTGATGGTAACTTGATCGGAAGTCTATCTTGGAAAACACTATTCTTCTCTGTAGCTGATCAAACAAATCATCGATCCTAGGCAGTGGATACTTGTTCTTAATGGTAAACTTGTTTAGCTCCCTGTAATCAATACACATCCTAAGGGATCCATCCTTCTTCTTAACGAACAACACTGGAGCACCCCATGGCGAGAAACTCGGTTTGATGAACCCCAAATCAAGTAACTCCTGCAACTGAATCTTCAACTCCTTTAACTCCGTTGGAGCCATTCTATAAGGTGTCCTAGATACTGGCTCCACTCCTGGTACCAACTCTATAACAAAGTCAATCTCCCGCTGCGGCGGCAACCCTGGTAAATCTGCTGGAAACAAATCTGGAAACTCACACACCAATCTAGTCTCACCCGGTCCAACAGACACCACCCTAGAGGTATCCACAACGCTCTCTAGGAATCCTATGCAACCTTCCTGCATCAGGTCTCTAGCCTTCAATGCTGAAATCATTGGTACTCGCGGTCCACTAACTGTCCCCACAAACACAAAGGGTACCTCCCCTTCTGGTTCAAAAGTCACCAATCTAGTCTCACCCGATCCAACCGACACCACCCTAGAGGTATCCACAACGCTCTCTAGGAATCCTATGCAACCTTCCTGCATCAGGTCTCTAGCCTTCAATGCTGAAATCATTGGTACTCGCGGTCCACTAACTGTCCCCACAAACACAAAGGGTACCTCCCCTTCTGGTTCAAAAGTCACCAATCTGCGCTTGCAATCAATCGTTGCCCCATACTTCGATAACCAATCCATCCCTAGAATCATATCAAAGTCATCCATCTCTAACTCAATCAAATCAACAGACAGTTCCCTACCATCTACCTCTATTGGCAATGCTCTAATCCATTTCCTAGGGACTACCAGTTCTCCTGTTGGCAACAAAGTCTGAAATCCCCTAGCATACACACCACTAGGTCTACAAAGCTGATCTATCACTCTAGCAGATACAAATGAATGGGTAGCCCCTGAATCAAACAATGCAGTATACAGAGAACCAGCACTAGAGATCTGACCTGTCACAACTAAGGGGCTAGCCTCCGCCTCGGTCTGTGTCAAAGTAAATACCCTGCCAGGAGCAAGACTATCACTCTGCTTCTGCTCCTCCTTCTTAACTTGAGAGCAATCCCTCTTCAGATGACTGGCACTCCCAAAAACAAAGTAGGCCCTGATCCTGCACTCACCCTGGTGTCATCTCCTGCACCGCAGACACACTGGAAAACTCCTCCAGTTGTCACTACCACCCTGATGGCCAGTAGAAGCACCCCGTGCCCTCCTATCTAAACTGGGAGGAATAAAGAGATCTGGGGCCTTCCTCTTCTGCTCACTAAAACCACCACCACGACTGGTCCCAACAAAAGGAGGCACTATCCTCCTGGAATTACGCCTAACAGCGCTCTCTCTCCATATCTGATCTTCAGCCCTCTCAGCAGTAAGGGCCTGTCTACTACCTAGGCATAAGTAGTAGTCTCTGGATCCAAGGTAATATTCACATCACGGGCAATCATAACATTCAACCCCCGCACAAACCTATCCCTTCTCGCCGTATCAGTCGGTACTAAATCTAGCGCAAACTTTGCCAATCTGTCAAACTTTATAGCATACTCTGTCACTGTCAATCGGTTCTGAGTCAGGTTGATAAACTCATCAACCTTCGCAGCTCGAACTGCCACACTGTAATACTTCTCGTTAAATAGGTTTCTGAACTCTTCCCAAGTCATAACTGATACATCCATTCTCTGAACCACCACGTCCCACCAAATGCGAGCATCATCTCTAAACATGTAGCTAGCGCAAGCTACCCTCTCATTCCCCTGAACTCTCATAAAATCCAGAATTGAGGAAGTCATATTCATCCACTACTCTGCCCGTAGTGGATCTGATCCACCCTCAAAGGTGGGAGGATGTTGTTTCCTGAACCTCTCATACAAAGGTTCCCACCTGTTCTCCATAACAGGTTGAACCGGCACTGGCGCTGCAACCTGCTGAACTGGCAGCCCAGTGACCTGAGGTAGGGTCTGCTGCCTCAACTGTCGCAACTCTTCCTCTGTTCGCTGCAGTCTTGCTTCCATCTCAGCAAACATCTCTTGCCAATTCTATGGGGAAGGTGGAGGGTCCTGACCCTGGTTATCATCCTCAGCCCTACTTCCGCGGAGTCTAGCTGATTTTCGTGGCATTCCAACAAATATGCCTACAACCAACGACGCCGCTCATCAGGCATGATAACAATATCCAAAACCACCTCCCAAACACATCATCCATCCACAAACAGTAACCCATATAGCATATAACACACAACAGGCCATGCCCTGGCATCATGCATATGTTAACTCATTCATCATGCTCTATATAAGATAAGTAGGCAAACAGGGCATTCAAACACATATTCAAACATATTAGTCAATCATACCAACCAACCCTGAGTCGAGCTTGTCACTGACAGCGAGCGTACATGTTCGGTCAATCTCCAGAACCAATAACCTTGGCTCGCTCTGATACCAAGTTGTAACGCCCTACTTCCTTAGAGCCGTTACTAAGTGAGTTTAAAAACGTGCATTCGACTCGCTAATCGAGGTTTTAGATCAAATAGTGTAATTAAACCATAAACAGAGGAAAAGACTTTAGAAATAACTCCATTTCATTGAAAATCATAAAATTTTAACATTTATCCCAAAATACAGTTTAGAAACATTTACAACATATAAATTGAACCAAGTCGACTAAACGACAAAATCTAGGTTTATTTACAATCATCTCCCAAAAATCCATTGGCTGTGGCAGCCAGGCAGGCCAAACATGTACACACCGCTTCATGCCTGCTACACTCATGGTTGGTTGGCTTTCTCCTTGCCCTTACCTCCACCACAGAGCATCTGTGAGCCGAAGCCCAGCAAGAAAACCCACAAACGGATAACATATGCAAATCATACACCAAGTATATAAATTGGCCATCAATAGGCTAAACACATACGGCCTAGCCGTCCCAGGCGCTTTACCAAGCCCTGGGTTCGCGGTCCACACCGTGAGGATATCCCAGGTATCCTTTAGGGACTAGCCCTGGCAACTTGCACTCCACGTGGTCAACGCTGCTCCCGGCCCCTTGTCGTACTCGGCCTTGCACTAAACGTGCCTAACGCCATTTCCGGCCCTTTGCTGTTCCCCACCCTTGCCGACCTCGGCCTACACCGTTCCCGGCTCTCGCTGATCATTCACATAATTGCATTCATAACATAATAAACAAGTACAGGATACTAGAAAATTCAATCAGAGGGCTATACCCTACAATTCAAACACATTGGGCTCAGCCCTGCATACAAGCTCTATGGGAACAAGGGTTTTCTTACTTGAGTCCCGAGCTCTCCGAGCACCGATATCTCGACCACAGTCCTCTAACTCGAGCCTCGCCGAAACCCTAGTCACAACACATTAACAATATTCATCCATCAAGTTCTAATCCATTAAATAACTTTGAGCCATATCGGTAACCTCCGGGACCTTGAATTCTATAAATTCGGGTGATAAAATCCATCCGTAGCCTTAACCATTGAGATCCCAAGCCTAAACACCCTTAAAAACACAAACTGGCACTAAAAGTCGCGGCCCTTCCCACAAGCGCGGCGGCTACCCTTGAAACAGAGGCTAGCATCTCCCTGAAGCACACACAGGCCGCGATGCGCTTGGCCAAGCGCCGCGGCGTGCATCGAACATCTTGGCCTCCCATGGCCGCGCACGCGCATTGGCTGCGGCATGCCCCTCCTAAGGCTGCGGCCCTAGCCTCCAACCCAGAAATCTTCATCATTTTTCTGCATTTTTCCTCAAGGCAATTCACCAAAAACTTAACTAACAATCCCAGATAATCAACACAAAGATTCTAGCTCAGTATCAACATCAAAACCTGCTCCAAAACTCAACTAAAACACTCAAAAACATATCAAGTTCCATTCACATGCATATCCTAAAAACATAGCAGAAATTCAAGCATAATTCCCATTATTAGAGCTTAGCTTTACTGAGTTAAGTCTCTAAATTTGTTCCTTAATCCTCAAGCTTCCAGCTCCCAAGATTTCCCAGCCCAATTCCTTGTTTTAACTAGCTTCCACCAGAGTTTTCCTTTGATATGCCTTAGAGAAAATAGAGAGAAAGAGAAGAGGAAAACTTGGGTTGGTTCCTACAAGTTTCTGAATGATTCTTTCTTTTTGTTTTATTTAACTTAATCTATGTGGTTACCTCAAGGCTCGGGGGTACCCAAATGTCCCCGAGGGAAAAATGGTAAATTTCCCCAATATTCCCTTCTAGACATTCTAACCTCAAATATATCTCCAAATATTTATTTTCATAACCCGATAACCCCATAACACATCTAATACCCAAATTACCCCTCGACTCGCCCCGAGTCAGAATCTCAACCCTGTTGTGACTTTCCGGCTAACCGCTCCCTAGAACTGTCTCGGGTCGTGCTGCACAGACATATCACATATATACAGCATTTATCACATTTATACCCCTAATATCCAGACGAGGCCCACATGCATATTTAACTCAACTAAACATGCATCATTATCATATATCCTCATAAATTCACATATCAACATATTAAATCATTTATTGCCCTCCAGGCACGCTAATCAAGGCCCTAAGCCCTATTAGCAAATTCGGGTCGTTACTATGGTTTTCAAAAAAAAAATTAAACAAATTAAATTTTTAAAACCAAAGTCCTATAATTTCCTATTAATTCTAAAGTGTCATAATGAAACAAATTCAATTATTCAGAATTAATTTGTTGCTAATCAATATTTAGGTTTAACTAATATAATGAACCTATACAATTAAGTCCAACTCAGGTAAATGGGTCATAACAATTGGGCTTGTATGGAGGAGGGCTGGGTCCAGTATGTCGTTCCCACTACAAAGGCCCCCTATCTTCCATACAAGGTCCAAAAGACAGGAATTTAAACCTTCGTTTTATTAATTGTTCTTAATTGATTAGGCCCACTATAGTCATGCAAAGCAAATGAGCCTTCACAAGTGGAATCACCCACAAGAGAGGAATTTAAACTTTTTGCAAAAATGCCACATATAGTGCAAACAGACATGTTATAATTGGATGGGCCTAATCATGTTACTATATGAGCAATTCTATGAATTTATGCAAAAATACCACAATTAATTTTGTTATCCAAAAAGCAGGTATGGATGACGTGGCAAATATTTTCAACACGTGGCTGACACCTGGCAGAGGTTCTGTTCGACCATCGATCAGGGATGTTCCCCCGACACGTCATTTGAGTTTTATATACGACTAGACTGCTCGTATAATTCGTATCTTTATGAGTAATCTTGTACAATTATAATCATATCCAAGATTATTTCCATTTATACCTGATTATTTGATTAATTAGATAAAAATATCTTTGACTGATTCATGTAACCCACATTGAGCCTATAAATAGAGAGAAACAGCTCAAGGGAGGGACTTTTTGGGCTGATTTTTGTTTATGCTTTAGAAGAGAATTTTGGCTATTATCTTTCGGTTGTATTACTCATCCCTCTAAGGCTTGTGGAACTCGAAGAACCCTAGTTCTTTGATCACTCCTTTGAGAATCAAGATCAATAATAGCTTATGTGGATGTAGGTCATTGCCAATTCTTGGGGCCGAACCACTATAAATTGTTGTGTCTTTTATTTTTCTTTCCATTAGATCTTATTCAATACTTTCCATCATATCAAGCATTTGACTCCGTGTCAGTTGACCAAAATGAGGGTCAACATTCTGGTGCTTTCATTAAGAGCTTGAGAAGAAATTGTTGAAAGTACTAATGGCAAAGACATCCAAGAAAAGTGGACAAGCTGCTGCCGCTCCATCCCAGCCTCCTCCACCAAATATGGCTGAAGACGAACCTCATTTGGAGTTCGATGAGGAGAAAGTAGACTCTGAGGCCCTGAAGACAACACTGGGGGTGTTGCAAGATGAACTGGCCGCTCTGAGGGCCAATCAAGAGAGTGTCGCCGAGATAATGGCGTCACAGCAGAGGGAAATAGAGCACCGGCGCCAAGAGCTGAGCGAAAGACAGGTGGAGATGGACCATCGTCAAAGGGATGCCATGGCAGCCCTCGAAGCAACCCTTCAATTGGCTAGGAATCAAGCTGCATCTGCCTCGCAGCCTGACCAACCCCCGAATGGGCCACCTCAAAGAGGTCCCAATCCTAGCCCTCCGCTCCAGCCAACAAGCCCTCAAAGGCCAGAGCAGCCACCAATGCCTCAGGATGATGTCCCACCTAGGGACCCTAAGACGCAGCCTCCATCCCAAGCTGGTCGAGGCAATCCCCCGCGTCTAAGGCAGAATAGGGCTGGGCAACAGCCCTGCAGCCCTAGACGCCCGGGGGGTGAAGAGCTGCACCCACCGAGCAGGGGGCAGTGTCCTTCCGGCAACAGAAGGAACTCAGAGACAGGCTCTGCAGTCAGGGGCCCTCCATGGCATGATAATGCACGGGGACCCACCGACCAGCGCAGGCCTCCCCCTAACGCTTGGGAAGTTCCAACCCAAGGAGGCAACCAAGGAAACAGTCAGTCCCACCATAGCCAGTCAAGGTTCAGAGATGACCACAGCTAAAATGAGGCTGACTCAGGCAGAGGGAATGCTGGTCGGAGAAACGAGAAGAGAGGTGGAGGCAGAAGCCCCCCACCTAGAGAAGACTGACATGCAGGACATAATGTTGGGGGGGCAGGCCAAACAAAACAACGTCTTTAGCCGGCTTGGAGCCAGCAAGCAGCGGCGAAGAGATGATGACCTAAGTGATGTACTCAACGATCGCCGAGAGAGGCACGATGAGTACATTCCCCTGACACCAAAGGCCGCGGCAATTCCTGAGGCCGTCCAGGCCCAAATAGATGTCCTGAACCAAACAGTGCAATAGTTGGTCGAGGGAAGAACGTCTCATATCGAGTACGACAAGAGAAGGGGCACTCCTTTCATACAAAGGATCGCCATGGCTGAAACCCCCAGTAAGTTTAAAATGCCCGCACTTCCAAACTTTGACAAGTATGGTGACCCAGTATCTCATGTCAACAAGTTTGAGATACAGATGGACATTCAGAAGATGTCTGAAGACGCTTGATGCAGGATCTTCCCTGCAACGCTTTCTGATGCTACACAGGAGTGGTTCTTTAAGTTCCCTCATGCAAGTATAGTATCCTGGGAGATGTTCGTAAAGGAGTTTTACGGACAATTCTATGCGGGTCATATGCACCCCACTGAGGCAAACCAGTTGGTTGAGATACGCCAGCAAGAAGGAGAACCACTGAAAGATTATGTCCAGCGTTTCATGCGAGTGGCAGCTGGGGCCAGAACAGTGGGAGACGAAGGCAAAATGATGGCCCTAACTGCAGGATTTAGGCGTCGTACGGCCCTTTGGAGTTGCCTCAGGAAGCATGGGGTTAAAACTACCCAAGATTTCTTGGATCGAGCTGATCGATACATCAAGCTCGAGGATGCAATTTCCAGCAAGGGAAAGACCCCAAATAAGGATAAAGGGACTGAAGACCCCGCCAAAGCCGCCACTGGGTCAAAGCCCAACGGCAACGACAAAGGCAATGGTAATGGTAACGGCAAGAATGGGGGGAAGAGGCGCTCTAAGGGCAACCGTTATGAGCCAAGGTTCACTAACTATACCGCCCTTGTTGAATCTCGAGTGGAGGTGTATCAAGCCATAAGTTTCAATGTACCCTACAAAAGACCTGCTCCCATTCGAAAGGATATTTCGAAAAGAGATACAACTAAGTTTTGTAATTTTCACAACAACTACGGACACGATACAAATTAATGTAACCAGCTGAAGGACAAAATCGAGTTCCTTATTAGACAAGGACACTTGAGGAAATACGTGCGAGTCACGGGAGCATCCCAACGAGAGGCTTCGGGTGGCAACGAGCAGGAGCCTGCATGCCAGCACTCGCCACCTTTACAGCCTAATCCTATGGCAAGCACCTTACTCACCATCTGCAAAGGCCTGCACCTTGCGGTAAACAGCGGAAAGGCAAGGGAACGATACTCTCGGACCCTACGCCATGACCAGGACATCGAGATGATGACTGTGGAGGATCGGGCAACAAAAAAGGCACGAACTGAGGACGATGCAATAACTTTCTCTGATAATCATGCCCAGCATGTCCAGTTCCCACATTCCGATCCGCTGGTCGTGGATGTTCAGATTGCTAATATGATGGTGAAAAGAGTATTGGTCGATACAGGAAGTTCAGTTAACATCCTGTATAAATCTTCGCTGGAACGAATGAAGTTGTCCACAAAGGACTTAGAGCCTTGCAACCAAACAATTTATGGTTTCTCTGGTGAGGGACTCGCTCCAACAGGGTCAATCAGGCTTCCAGTAACAGCAGGTACTGCACCCGCCAACAGAACATTACTCACTACTTTTATAGTAGTTGATTGTCCTTCGACCTACAATGCAGTAATTGGAAGGCCAATATTGGTCGACCTTCGGGCTGTCACCTCTATATGGCACTTAGCCATGGAATTCCCAACAGACACAGGGGTAGGTCGTGTATTGGGAAACTAGAGGGAAGCAAGGGAGTGCTATAATGCCTCAATCACTAAGGCCAAGAAGGGTATGTCGAGGAGTGCTCCCCCAAAAGAGTTGCAAATGGCCATTGATGTACAAGCCCAATCAGGTGATGAAGTCACCAAATAGGGTGTTGCCCAAAGTGAGGATAGAGACTTAGATCCTCGCTTTGGGGATTTTGAAGAAGATATAGGACCTATCGAGGACCTTGAAGAGGTCCAACTCGACGAAGAGTTTCCGACCAGAGTTGTAAAGGTTAGCAAAAATTTAGAAACAACAACCAAATACGCATTGGTGGAATTTTTGAGGAAGAACTAGGAAGTTTTCGCCTGGTTGCATAAATACATGGTTGGGATAGATCCTGCAGTCATCAGCCATGTCCTGAACATTGACAAAAACTTTCCACCCGTGCAACAGAAAAGAAGGCTGCTCGATAAAGATAGATCAAAAGCCTTGAAGGAGGAAGTTGAATAACTGAAGGAGAATGGGTTCATCAGGGTGGCATTTTATCTGTCATGGGTCTCTAATCCAGTGATGGTTCCCAAGCCGAATGGCAAATGGCAGACCTGCGTGGATTTCACAGACCTTAACAAAGCCTACCCCAAAATATTGCTTCCCACTTCCAAGGATCGACCAGCTGGTCGATGCAACTGTAGGCCATGAGATCCTCTCCTCCACGGATGCATACTCAGGATACAATCAGATTAGTATGCATCCCCCTGATGAGGATCACACTAGCTTTCGGACCGATACAGGGCTATATTGTTACAAAGTAATGCCCTTCGAATTGAAAAATGCTAGTGCAACTTACCAGCGACTAGTTAACCACATGTTTAAGGAGTTGATCGGGATAAACATGAAGGTATACGTTGATGACATGCTGGTGAAGTCAAAAAAGGCAGAAGGACATGTGAAGGATTTACAAGAGCGTTTCAATGTTCTGGACAAATACCAGATAAAGCTAAATCCTCTCAAATGTTCCTTCGGAGTAGGATCAGGGAAGTTCTTGGGGTTCATTGTCAATTCGAGAGGAATCGAGGCTAATCCCGAGAAGATCAAGGCCCTGATCGATATGAAATCGCCAGTGAAGATCAAAGATGTGCAAAGTTTGACTAGAAGGATTGCCATGCTCAGTAGATTTATTTCAAAATCAACAAATAAGTGTGTCCCTTTCTTTAATCTACTTAGAGGCAACAAGAAGTTCGAGTGGACTGAAGACTGCGAACAAGCTTTCCAAGCCTTAAAAGCCCACATGGTGCAGCCTCCCGTCTTATCAAAGCCTGTAGATGGGGAAACGTTGTTCATATACCTGGCGATCACCGAATATGCTGCTAGTGCGGTGTTGGTAAGAGAAGAAGAAGGCGTACAAAAGGCAGTGTATTATGTGAGCAAGAGGTTAATCGGAGCCGAATTGAGATATCCTCCCATTGAAAGATTAGCCTATTGTCTAATTTTGGCCTCAAGGAAGTTACGCCCTTACTTCCAAGCCCATCCAATCACAGTCTTGATTGACCAGTCCCTTCGGCAAGTTTTGCAAAAGCCAAAGGCTGCTGGTCGTTTGTTGAAATGGACAGTCAAACTTGCGCAGTTCGGTATAACATACTCACCGCGAGCAGCAATTAAAGGACAAGTCTTGGCTGACTTCCTTGTTGAATTCACTGAACTCCCAGATTACGAGCAGGGTGAAAGGCCTAATGCACCTGAGCCTCAAGATGAAGCTCCTTCGTGGAAACTATTCATAGACGGATCATCCAACGAATCCCACGCAGGAGCAGGAGTGATATTGATAACGCCAGAAGGGCATCGATTTCACTGTGCTATTAGGTTTGATTTCACTGCTTCAAACAACGAAGCTAAATATGAAGCCATACTCGCTGGATTAAGGTTAGCCAAAGACATGAACATAAAAGTGTTGGATATCTACAGTGATTCACAGCTGGTAGTGAATCAGGTCTTAGGGGAGTACCAAGCACGAGGCCTTAAAATTGTGGCTTATCTGAACAAAACAAAGGATTTGTTGGCACAATTTGAAAAATATACCCTCCAGCAAATACCTCGAGATCAGAATTCAAATGCGGATGCCCTAGCCAAACTCGCGAGTGCAAAAGATGCTGACACTTTAAATATAGTGCTAGTTGAGCGGCTATTCGCACCAAGCATACGAGCAGACGAAACCAATATGGTGATCCAGTTAGCAGATACATGGATGGCACCATACTTAGAGTATCTCACGAGCGGCACACTACCAGTAGATAGAAACAAAGCCAGGACCCTTCAGAGACAGTCTGCAAGGTATATCCTGGTCGATGGTATTTTGTACCGAAGAGGATATTCGATGCCACTGCACAGATGTGTTACGCCAGAAAAGGCTAAAGAGCTGATGAAGGAGGTGCATGAAGGCTTCTGCGGAGACCACCCTGGGGGGCAAAGCCTGTCGAAAAAGATCCTAAGGCAAGGATATTTCTGGCCCACGATGAACGAGGACTCGATGGAGTTCATGCGAAAGTGTGATAAGTGTCAGCGGTTTTCCAAGATCCCACGAGCAGCTCCCAACGAGTTAAAACAAATGCAAAGTCCATGGCCCTTCGCAATGTGGGGTATAGATTTAATTGGGTCCTTGCCTACAGGGAAAGGTGGTGTGAAGTATGCAGTGGTAGCTGTCGACTACTTCACAAAATGGGCTAAGGCTGAACCGCTAGCAACCATAATGACAAAGAAAGTACTTGATTTTGTTATCAAAAACATTGTTTTTCGATATGGATTGCCAAGAAATATTGTCTCGGACAATGGCACCCAGTTTGATAGTGACTTGTTCACAGACTTCTGCAAAAGACATGGCATCATCAAGAGCTTTTCTTCAGTTGCTCACCCCCAAGAAAATGGGCAAGTTGAAGCAGTAAATAAAACATTGAAAGATACCCTAAAGAAAAGGCTCGAGGAAGCTAAAGGAGCATGGCCAGAACAGCTGCCTAAAGTCCTCTGGTCGTACAAAACATCCCACCGAACAGCAACAGGTCATACCCTGTTTTCCTTAGCGTACGGGTACGAAGCCATGTTGCCTGTCGAGTTAGATTCTCCCTTGCACCGCAGAATAACATACGACCAAGACCAAAATAGCCAATTGTTGATGGAGTCCCTAGACCTAGTCGTTGAGAAGAGAAAAAGCCCAGCTCCGAGTAGCTGCGTACCAGCAAAAATTCGCTCTGTATTTTTAAGAGAATGAAAGTTCAGTGTCGGGGACTTGGTACTTTGAAGAGTTTTCTTAAACACCTGCGACCAAGCTGCTGGAGTACTCAGACCAAACTGGGAAGGACCTTACCAGATTGAAGAAGTCCTTCATCCAGGCACTTACAAACTTGCACGCTTGAATGGAGATCTCGTTCCACGTTACTGGAATGGAGAATGCCTGCGCAAGTATTATCAGTAAACAGTCTTTCTTAAAGGACTGGCTTATATTTATTTTTACTTTTTACAAGTTTTTGAAAAAGGGTTAGTCATGAGATATGGCTAATCGCTTATAAGTGTAAGATATTTTTTAAGATCACTCGTAAAGACATGTTTAGTCCATTTAATACGAGAATTATAAGGGACTGTGCACAACCAGTCATTCTTGCCAAACTTTGTAATTTTTTACAGGTATTTGCTCATTATGTGTCTTTTTTTGCTGTTTTACAATTTTCATGTGCTATACCGAGCAGTATTGCTCGTACAGGTTTTGGTCAAGGCAAGTGACCAAGGACCTAAAGCTCCTCGATCACTTGGGGGCATATAAGGTACATAAGAAGCAAAGCATACCAAAATGTATGTAAACACATGAGCAAAATAAGTGAAACCATGCTACGGTACTTAGAGTATTTTTCAAAATTTTATATATTTTATTAAGCCAAACCAAAGTACTATGCTAAGTTTGGTCATGCGAACAGATGTTATAATAAAGTAAAAATATTATAATATCAAAAGAATTCTTTTACACCGCGAGCAGTACTGCTCGGATGTAAATGTTAAGTTTAAAAGAAAAAGTTGTCCACGCATCAATAAAAGCAAATAAATATTGTCTTAACATCATGACCTGTGGGTCATGTAAGAAAAAGAAAATAAGGAAAAAATTAGCTAAGGGGCAGTAGGAGGATCTTGGGGAACGTCTTCTTTGACCGCTTCTTCTCCTGCTTCCCCTCCATCCTTCCCCGTGGCAAGCGAAATCTCAGGGGAGGCAGGAACTCTGGCCCTTTCTTCGGCAGCTAGTCGAGCAGCGCAGCGAGCCAACTCAGCTTTCTAGCATCCTCTGGAAGGTAGCCGAAGTTGGCACTTTGGTTATGCTTCCAGAAATCGTAGAAGCACCGAAATGTCACATTCTTGTACCTTTCTAGGTCTTTGGCGTTCGTGAGCTTGAGTGCTCCACTTGGCCCTTTAGGCTACCAATGCTCTTATCTTTTGCAAGATTTTCCTCCTGGAGCCTTTTGACTTCGCGCCAGTGGAATTGACTGGCCTCCTGGTATTCCTCTCTCTGTTTTCTAGCACTTTCCAGAGAGGCCTGTTTCTCCACCAGATCTGCAACCAAAGAGTCCTTCTGCTGGGTCACCACTTCCAGCTCCCCCGCATGCCTTGCCTCTATGGCTTGAAGCTCCTCCATCAACTTCAACTGCTGAGCACAGGACTGCTCGATGCTGGAACCCGAACGCAGATGGGCATCCGTTAAAGTCAGCATGGCCTACGCAAAAAATAAGTGTTAGAAAGATTTCAGGAAAGTCAGATTGTATGTAAAGAGAAGTAAGATGCTTACTCTAGCAGTCTCATTCAGGGCCCTGTTGATGATCTGATCGACGCCCATTTCCTCTGTCCCAGCCATGGCCTCTTTGTAGCGGTCATGTTTGAGGATTTTGGCCAGGCAGTCCTTGGCAGATCTCAGGGCACGGTGTGACAGTTCTGTCCCAATAGAAGCCCCCCCCAGCTTGTTGTGTTTGTTCGGCAGGGGCTGGGGGTGATGGAGTTTTGGCAGCTGGAGCATTTGAAGGTGGAACCTCCTGCTCGAGAGGATGTTGTTCGATATCTTGGGTAGGAGGCCCCTCCGCCGGAGAGCCCGAGGCTCGGTTCTTCTTAGCCGAGGGCATTTGGCTGGACTCCCCATCATGTCGCCTGGACAACTTCCTCTTGCGAACCAAGAGGACTTCTGAGTGTTGTAGATGTCGAAGACATTGGCAGAGGCCATTTCTGCAAAAGAAGTTAACAGGCAAACAATGAGCCAAAAATGGGTAACAAATTATGTTGCATCAGAAAAGAAATAAAGAAGTAAAGTCCAATACCCGAGCTATTACTACTGGTCACTATACTATTGACTCTACTAGTCATACACTCACTCTCTGGCATGAAGAAGTCTGGCCCTAGGTTTGGAGTATATGTAAAATTGTCATCCCCGTCAAATAAGTGACAGGGAATTGGCAAGTTTTCTAGGAATAAAATAACTGTACCATTTTCATCAGAGGACTTGTCTAAGTCTATGACGGGCTCGGTCGCCTTTTGTTTTCCCTTTCCTTTGGGGGCAGAAGACCTTTCTGCTAGGGGGTGCCAACGGGTTCCCTGATTGTAAGCCCAGTCGGTCTCCGTCGAGGAGGAGACGCTAGTGGTTGTTGCTCGGGATTTTCCTCGACAGTGGCACTTCCTGCCGCGGGTTCCCTCACATCCTAGTAAGGGGCCAGAAGGCCAACTAGCCTCAAGTTGGCCTCGGTGACCAGAGATTTGATGCTCTTCTCAACGTTCGTCATGCTGGCCAACATGGCAGACCTCAACACCATGTCTGGTGTTGGGTCGGGTCGCAACCATGGAACTGAAAAACACAAGAAGTTTCAGAAAAAATGCAAGGAAAAATGCTAAGTAAAAACAACGACCAGTGGAAAAAGACTTTTACCTCCTCGAGTGAAGTCCAGGTTATTCGCGACCATGTCAGGCATGAGGAAATACTCATGACTGTATTTCCCCACGTTCGAAATATGGGTTGTGTCACTCAGGAAGGTTCGGTTGGTCTCCTGGTGACAAAAGTGAAAGAACCCCGTACCAGATTGTTGGGGGTTGGAATTAAGGTCAAAAATGTAATTGACCTCATGAGGGGTAGGCTCTGGCCATTTCTTGTGGTTATAAAGGATATATATAGTGCAGCAAGCATTCTATATCCATTTGGTGTGATTTGAAAGGGAGCAGCTCCAAAATAGTTCGCCACCCCCTGGAAGAATGGATGAAGTGGAAGAGTAGCCCCAACCTCTATGTGATATCTTGACTAGGCGCTATAAACGCCTCCAGGAAAATTCGCCCGCTCGTCTGCAGTAGGGAGTTTGAGGGTTACCCCAGAAAGGCCGTCTTTTTTGAAGTAGTTGGCTAACATCCTAGGGGTTACATGGCTGAGTGGGGCAAGATAGCACTCAACGTCGGGAAGAACGGAATACTGAGGACGGGCCCTGACTTGGATGTGAGGGTCAAGAGCATTATTGTCTCGACCATTGGTTGAGGGAACCCCAGCCTATGGGCCAGGCTGGGCTGGTTGATTTGAAGGGTTTTTCTTCTTCTTGGTGGAAGACTTGGCACGACCCATGCTGGCAGAAGTTGGTTGAGGTCTTGGAGGAGAACTTTGCGAAAAGGGAATCTCTTGGATTCGCTGAGCTGGTTGCTCTGCGCCCTTGAACAGCTGTGCAAGCAAGTCGTCGTCGATCGGCCTCTCACCTCCCCACAAATCTGGCATTAAAAGATGCGAACAGAAAAAGGGGGAGGTGAGGAAGAAGAGCCTAAAAAGTCGGTTAGAATAACGTTGTTCGTGTACAAAAGTCTAACTTTTATATAGCAGCATTCTAACGAAAAATTGAAATTTGCATACGAACAGTTTGAAAAACAGATCAAAAAGTGAAAGTAAAAAGTTTTTTTCTAAAAAAAGCATTTTCAACTCCAATAAGGACGGGAAAAACCCAGTTTTTCAGCTAGCCTAAAAATCGAATTTTTACTTCGATTTTACGTCCTAAATCTATGATCTCGACTATCAAACTGATTCATAACCCCTACAAAGCAAGTATGCTCTACCATATCTAACATCAGCAGGCAAACGTCCAATTTTCCTATATTTTTACTCAGGAACACGACATTGTTTGAGAGCTTAAAAAGCTAGCATAAAAAGACATGCACAGCACAGTAAAGGGTGCGAAAGTTCTGAAATTTACCTATACGAAGATTGTGGAGTCCTGGAGAAATTTCGATTCTAGGCATACGAACAGCAGATTCCTGGAACGACGAAGGATGAACTTCGGAGAAATTTCTGGGCTCTGTCTTGGGAGTTCTTGGAGTGTTCTTGACAAAAAGATAGCTTGTAAAAAGTGAAAAGGAACTTCTGTAAGCTATATATATTGTCTGAGATATGTTAAAAAGAGGCAATCATAAGTTCCCCTTTTTCGAAGCATGGGGAAGCGTGATAGCCGTCAAAAGTTTGCTTGGGAACCAAAAAGGCATGATTGGACGTGGGTAGGTTACTTTTTCCAAGGAGGCACGAACTACTCTGCCAGATTTGGTGGGGTAATCGAAGGGTCATTTTTCTTAAAGTTTATTTATTGCTGGTCGTAATAAATAAACTTGGGGGGCAAATGTTATCCAAAAAGCTGGTGTGGATGACGTGGCAAATATTTTCAACACGTGGCTGACACCTGGCAGAGGTTCCATTCGACCATTGATCAGGGATGTTCCCCCGACATGTCATTTGAGTTTTATATATGACCAGACTGCTCGTATAATTCGTATCTTTATGAGTAATCTTGTACAATAATAATCATATCCGAGATTATTTCCATTTATACCTGATTATCCGATTAATTAGGTAAAAATATCTTTGACTGATTCATGTAACCCACCTTCAGCCTATAAATAGAGAGAAATAGCTCAAGGGAGGGACTTTTTTGGCTGATTTTTGTTTATGTTTTAGAAGAGAATTTTTGATATTATCTTTCAGTTGTATTACTCATCCCTCTAAGGCTTGTGAAACTCAAAGAACCCTAGTTTTTTTATCACTCCTTTGAGAATCAAGATCAATAATAGCTTAAGTGGACGTAGGTCATTACCAATTCTTGGGGCCAAACCATTATAAATTGTTGTGTCTTTTATTTTTCTTTCCATTAGATCTTATTCAATACTTTCCATCACATCAAGCATTTGACTCCGTGTCAGTTGACCAAAACGAGGGTCAACAAATTTCATTTGCAAAAATACCACGATTAATTATCTATAATTTATCCAAAAAAAAAATTCAAATTGATTAAATTTTTACAAAAATAAGTCAATTTAAATTAAATTTATCAACAATTAACAATAGTTAATTTAAATTTCATTTATCAACAATCAACTTTATTTAGGTTAATTTGAAAAAAAATATTAATTTAATTTAAATAAGATTTATCAACAATTAACCAAAGTTAATTTAAATCCCATTTATTAAAAAAATATTTTATTAATTGGCTGAAAAAATGACATTTTTCAAAATTTAACCAATTTTAAATTTTAAAATCAATATCTTAACTATTTTCCAAAAATATCTTGTGTTGTTACAACTATTAGCTAATATTTTAACCATTTAAAATATATATATATATAAATAGTTATAACAACCCTAAAATATCTCAAAATAGTTAATCAAATTCAAATATCCATAAAAATATCTAACTAACAATATTCAAATTTTAAATAATTTAAATATTAAAAACTATAGAATAAAAAGATATTTATATTTTTTAATAAAGATTTAATAAAAATAAATCAAGAATTTAAATGAAAATATCTTAAATATCTAATATCATAATTCTAATATTTTAATATATTAAAATATTTAAAATTAAGTTGTTATTCTATTTTTAAATTTGAATTTGAATATTTGTAGAAAATATCTAATTATTTAAATCTCAACTAACAAAAATATCTTATTTAAAAAAAACAATTTTAAATGATAAAACAAAAATGATTTTTTTAGTTTTGATTATAAATAATATATTTTCACAATTTTAATTTTTCTTTAATTTAAAAAAAAATTAAATATATGATGAACAGCACTCGTACCTTGTAAATGAGATTTCAGTAAACTAATTTAATTACTGAAATGAGATCTCTATCATTTAACACATTGAACCAAACTAAAAGGAAACCATCGTTTCACTTCTTCATCAGAAGCTATAGATGTTCATATCTATGATTAACACTCCCACTCAATTATACTATCGAGTTCCCAAGATGTAAGTATGGGCTAGTCCATAGGGTAAGCTAGTAACGAACAAGTCAAAGAACTCAAATAATACAATCAGTTAGAATATTAACCACTCAGAATTGAGATTGAATTGACCTATGGTCAACTATATGATATGACTAGAATAGATAATAATGGTATGTTTACTTATCTTATCAACTGTCAATATCGGTCTTGTCCGATGTAACAAATACATCTGATCTTATCTACTTTGCTAATGTTCTGGAAAGAACATAGCACTGTAATGTGTAAGTAGATCACATCATATATTGGCAAGTCAGTGTAAATCCGGTGCACTGACTAATCTTAGGACTAACTTATTTTGAACATATAATCATATTTATATTCCACTGTGATTACGTCACTATAAATAAGATTAGCTATATGCTCGGGATTTAATAGAAGTTTATATTAAACAAATAATCATGAAAATAAAACATGTGAGCAAAGTGATTGACCAAGTCAAAAAATAATTTCTATTATTTTATTGATAATAAATGAGATTACGAAGAATTTGGGTTTTAATTAGGGCATAAAACCCCAACATCTTTTGGCTTTGTCCTTCAAGGAGAAAGGGAATAACTTTAGTCGCATAGAATCGACATTTTCGGCTCGATTACCTCCTTGAATTCTCTAATATGCACGCATGGGCTTTCTTTTTCCATTCCATGAAATGTGGGCAAGAGTTGAATCATGCTAGCTAGGTTTAAAGTCTAATGCGAGCATATTAGGAGGGAAGATAATGCATGAAGGCGTGGAAGTGCGAGTGGGATGAAGGTAGTCGTTGAGAGTTCTTGGTTTGATTTCATCATTGCAAACCATTGTGAATGGATTATTATCAGGTAAGGTTTGTGGAGAAGCAGGATTGGTGGTAGGAGTTCCGGCAGGAGTGGTGGAAGAATTGGAAGAAGTGTCACTAGAAGTTTCGTGATGATTCATCCACTCTCGGAAATCAGAATTATATTTATGTTTTGTTAAACTTGTTCCAAGGTAGATTTGTAGGTTTTAGGGTGATCTCCAACGCCTTACTAGAACTCTTCGAAGTTACTGAGTAAGTATGGTGGATCACAAGTTAAACTTTTTCGACCAAACAACCTTTAAGCATAGTGAAATCGCTTGTTTTGACAGAACAAGCTTGGTTTTCTTATAGTAATAAGTTCAAAAATGTAATAGTGCATATGTATATGCTCAAAATGTTCCCAGGCTAATTGGGAAGGTTGCTAAGGTACTGCTTTAGATCCACACTTGCCTAGACAGAACTCCCCGGGGCTCCCAGGTAAGTGTGGGGGGTAATGCTATCACAAACCTTATTCAACAACCAATCTTTCTAGACAGAACAATATCAACATAAAAAAAAAAAGAGGAGTAAAGATAAAATAACAAGCTTAATCTCTTTCTTTTTTTTACAAATATTTTTTAATATAAAAATAATAGAAAAGAAATTAAGAAAGAGAAATGGAATTAGAATTAATTAAATA
This sequence comes from Humulus lupulus, assembly GCF_963169125.1. Lineage (NCBI taxonomy): Eukaryota > Viridiplantae > Streptophyta > Magnoliopsida > Rosales > Cannabaceae > Humulus > Humulus lupulus. The sequence continues at coordinate 210,592,353 of NC_084793.1, forward strand.
GACAAAAATTATATATATATATAAATAATTCTCTTTTTATGTAACAAAAAGAAAGGAAAAGAAGGAAAAAAATAAAAATAAAAATATATATTTTTTACGTTTTTCTTTACTTTATATATATATATGTGTGTGTGTGTGTGTGTGTGTGTGTGTGAATATTAATATATATATATATGTATGCCCTGAATATCCACACGTACTTTGTCGAGCTAGAAAAGGGCTGTAACCGATCTGTCATGTGCCCACCGTTCATCCAGAGCTGTTTGTTACGATCCACTAAACAAATAGCTCGAGTTGATGGATCATTTAGCTGCTCATCACTTGGAGCCATTGTGTCGACATAGTAGAAGCCACGAGCTAGCGCCACATTAAGCTCGTGGAGCAACAGAGGCCTTACATACCCCCGGATCTTTATAAAGTCAACCACGTAATATAAACGGGCGTATACCAGACATCACGTGTCTGTTTTATTCCCGAATTCCCGAGTACGCAATATAAACGTATGTGATCAGACATCCCACACCTGATTTGGGCCATGCGGCCCATTACCCATCTTTACCTATTGATTAGACCACACTTCACTGTAAGGTTTAGATATTAATCATCGGTGTCACGTAAATGACATGATGGATGAAGAGATCACGGGATGACCCCAATACCTACTCAGGGATCAATCTCCTATAAATACCAAAACCCTGGATAATGCAAGGGGTTGGATTCTTCTTGTAATGAAAATACTCTGTAAGAAATAGTAAGGATAGATCAATAATATTGACTCGTGGACTAGGGGGATTTTAACCTCCGAACCACGTAAAAAGGGAGTGACCATCTTTCTCTGCAATTAGTTTCCACATTCTCGATTATTATCATTTTCTGATTACGGTTTATCATCCAGCACCAATCCATCTTATTTATTCATATAATTCACTGTTGGCGAAAAATCGCGTCAACAGTTTGGTGCTTTCATTGAGAGGGTTTAGATTAGTGCTATAACGAAAACTTGATCATGGTGGTCACTCATTCGAGACATGGTAACGAGGAAGATCAACATGGTGAGCAGGAGGCTCACCATACCGCCATATCCAATGAACCAGACCCAGAGGTCCAGCTGCGATTGGGAAAGTAGCCGATGGGCCATGGAGACACTGGGAGTTTAGTGCCCCTACCTCCAAATCCGAACCCAGGTCACCTGACAGCGATAGAAATGGAAAACATGTAGTTGAGAAGTCATCTAGCCAAAGAAAATAAGCAAATCGAGGAAGTCTTGGCCTGGCTGCCCTCTCTTGCAACTGATGGTAACGTCGGAAAGAGACAAAGTAGAACTCACAAGTTCCGCAGGGACAGTCGGCCCAGGCTCAGTCGGTTGGTTAGAACCTCAACCCCGAGTTATGCGCCCATGTCGCACCATAATCTGGAAACTATGTTTGACGAGTTTCCCAGGGCCCATCAGAAGTGAGCCGGTCAGTCAGAACTTCAACTCCAAGTTAGGCTCCACCATTGACAGCACCCAGGAGAGCTCCTGGTAGCTCACGGAGAAGGTCCGAGGAAAGCTCGCACAGACAACCTGCTCCGGCCAGCCCTCCCGTGCCGCGGTCAGATCGCCGGGCGCAGGAAGCTAGAGGCAATGGGATAGAGCGACTGCGAGCTAGTTTGATCCGGCCAGACGGGACTAGGATCGCTTCACCAGTTAGGCATCCCCCTTCATCAATAAGATATCCATCCCCACCTCGTCCTGCTCGAGATATTCCTGCATACAGGAATAGCAGGAGGAATCCTTCTCCCGTCGTTCCTGCTCATCGCCCGCGAGCGCGCGGAAATGTCCTGGATCCTCACCCCCCAGCAGCAAACTATGAGCTTTTCCAATGGGAGCTATTGGACCAAAAGCCACCGAAGTGGCAGATCTGGTGGAGACCTGCACAATCATCTAAGTTCAGTGCAAATCCCTCGGGCCGCCTTGAGGACCGACCTTCAAGATCGCCTCAACTCTCAGAGGGGAGAGCCCTCCAGGAACGAAAGTCGTGCTCGCAAAGAGGATGGTCCTTTTGAAATATGTAACAACGGGAATGTCCCACTAAACCAAACTCATGCTTGGAGGGACAATAACCCGCCTAACGCGAACAACGGGACGGGGGTTGTTGAAAAACCCCAGAACAACCAAGGGATCAAAGACCAAACCCTCGAAAGTCTGGCTCAAATGGAGGAATTAATGAAGATTCTCATGTTAGAGAAGGGAAAGGATGAATACGACTCGAGAGACGAGCTCGAGCTATTTTCCCCCAACATCGCAGCAACGGCATACCCGCAGGATTTCAGGATGCCCCATCTATCAAAATTTGATGGAGACAGAGATCCGTCGGATCACTTGGGGATGTTAAACACCCTGATGATGGCCCATAATATTGGGCCCGAGTTGAGATGCCTGATATTCCCTTCGACTCTGATCGGGCCAGCTAGGTAGTGGTTCAAGCAGTGTAAGAAACAATCGATCAGCTCGTGGAAGAATTTCTCTGCTGACTTCAAGAGGGCATTCCGAGCCTCTCAAGCAGTTCGCGTCAAAGCGGATACCCTGGAGAACGTGAAGCAACAACCTGGGGAACCCTTAAAAGCTTATCTGAGCAGGGTTACCAACGTTGCGGCCTGAGCTAGGGTCGCAAACGAAAGTTCCAGACTCATGGCTATGAGAATTGGAATCCTTGTTGGGGTGGGCTGTGGAAAGAAATCCAAAGGAAAGGTGTCAGCACTGTGGATGAATTCTTGAACAAGGCCCAGGAATGGATAAATTTGGAAGAAACGAGAGCATTGGTTGTGGGAACCATCCAAGTCCCTGATCAGCCCGTTGGAGCAGAAACGGACGTCTTGAATACGACTCAGACTGTTGCCCAGAATAACCAAGGGGTGGAGGCAAGAGAAAGGGAAACGGCGAGGGCGGCTAGCACGGTCCAAAGAAGAGCAAGCCCATGAAAAAATTCAAACTGGTCTACGCGATTTATACCGATCTCACAAACACTAGGGAGCACATTTTCCTAGCGAATTCTGCCCGCCTTCCTTGGAAAATGCCAGAGCCTTTGAAAAATCAGAAGGCTAAGAGAGACCCTTCAAAATTCTGTCAATTCCACAACGACATCGGTCACAACACCAAGGATTGCAGACATTTGAAAGATGAGAACGAGACACTCATCCGGGCTGGACCCTTAGCTCAGTATGCCCGAAATTGAGTCACTCCGAATCAGCCCGCCAGGCAAGACGTTCAATCAACTCTGAAAGCCCCAGCGAATCCGAACGGAGCCCACATGGGGCAGGACCTCCCTCCTCCAATAATAGGAGGATAGATAACCACCATTTCTGGGGGCCCCCATCTGGCAGGCTCGAGCAGAGGTGCTCATAAAAGATACATCAACAAATTAAAGTCTCATAACGGAATCGAATTTATCCCAGAGCAACCCATATCAAAACAACAGGGATTGGAGAGACAGCCAATCAGTTTCACCGAGAAAGATGGCAGTCATGTCCAGTTCCCACATAACGATCCTCTAGTTGTAACCGCCCAGCTCGCCAATCAGAGAGTCAGGAGGGTGCTAGTTGATAATGGGAGTTCGGTGAACTTATTGTTTCAGTCCACGTTAGAAAAAATGGGGCTATCAGTGACCGAACTGAAGGCCACTTCCATCATGCTGTATGGGTTCTCTGGCGAAGGGTCGGTAGTGATAGGTACAATTGAATTAGTAATAACCTTGGGAGAGGGACCCCGAACTGTCTCCAAACTCCTCGAGTTTGTGGTCATTGACTGTCCCACCGCGTACAACACAATTTTGGGTTGGCCCACGTTGATGGCATTTGGAGCCATAACTTCTATCGGCCACCTCGCAGTCAAATTCCCCTCCTCTACAGGGATATGTACGGTCCGAGGTGATCAGCTCACTGCCAGGGAATGCTATAGCATTTCCATGAAGGGAAAATCACAACTCGGGCAACAAACGATGACCATTCAGGGCAGAAGCGAGGAACCCCATGAAACGAGAACTAGCTCTAGGATAAGGGAATCTCAGCCGGGCAACGACAGAGGTACAACCCTGAGTGACGATATCGACCCTAGAGTTGGCGAAGATAGGTCCAAGCTCCAGGCTATCGAAGAGCTTGAAGAAGTAAATATCAATCCTAAAGACCCTTCGAAGATCGTTAGGCTCGGGAAAAACCTTGGTGATGAGAGAAAGGCGGAGCTGTTGAAATTCCTGCAAGAAAATCTAGACGTTTTCGCCTGGTCTCATGAATACATGGTGGGGATCAGCCCGAGCATCATCATGCATACCCTCAGCTTGGAAAAAAGCATGCCTGCGAAGTCGCAGAAACAAAGGCGTATGGGCATGACCTAAGCTGCAGCCCTGGAAGAGGTAGTTGCTCGACTTTTAAAGTGCAATTTTATCCGCAAGGCAAAATACCCGATCTGGATCGCCAATCCCGTTCTGGTCCCGAAGCCCAACGAAAAATGGCGGACCTGTATCGACTTTTCTGACCTGAATAAAGCGTGTCCCAAGGATTGCTTCCCCCTACCAAGGATCGACCAGTTGGTGGACGCCACGACAGGACACGAGCTCATGTCCTTCATGGATGCATATTCTAGTTACAACCAGATCGCTATGAATCCTGCGGACCAAAAGCATACCAGCTTCATAACCCCAACCAATGTGTATTGTTACAAAGTCATGCCTTTTGGGCTGAAAAACACCGGAGCCACATATCAGAGATTGGTCAACAGAATGTTCGTTAATCAGATCGAGAAAAACATGGAAGTGTATGTTGACGACATGTTGGTCAAGTCAAAAACTGTCAATGACCATGTCCCCGATCTGAGAGAATGTTTTGAGATCCTAAGGAAGTATGGTATGAGGTTGAATACCCAAAAATTTACCTTCGGGGTTGCGTCGGGAAAATTTCTGGGTTTCATAGTCAACACCAGAGGAATAGAGGTGAATCCCGTCAAAATCAAATCGCTACTCGAAATGCCATCACCTCGGTCGCGAAAAGACGTCCAAAGTCTAACAGGAAGGGTGGCAGCCCTTAATCGGTTCATTTCCAAATCTATCGACAAATGTTTGCCATTCTATAACCTGCTCCGGGGAAATAAAAGTTCGAGTGGACTGAAGAGTGCTAGCGTGCCTTCCTCGACCTAAAAGCACATTTAGCCAAGCCGCTCGTGTTGTCTAAGCCAACAGTAGGGGAGCCTCTTTTTCTTTACCTAGCTGTCATGAAATATGCGGCTAGTGTCGTGCTAGTCCAGGAAGAAGACCGGTTTTAGAAGCCAATCTATTACATTTGCAAAAGGCTCCTCGGAGCTGAATCTCAATATCCGTTAATGGAAAAAATGGCTTTCTTTCTTATCACGGCCTCCAGAAAGCTTAGGCCGTATTACCATTCCCATTCAATCCACGTCATAACCGATCAACCTTTAAGGCATGTACTATAGAAACCTGAGGCATCGGGACGTCTTTTGAAATGGGATATCGAGCTCAGCCAATTCAAGATCCTATACGTACCACGAACTGCGATCAAAAGCTAAGCTCTAGCTGATTTTGTGGCAGAATGCACTGGATTCCAAGAGGAACCAATGGAAAAATCGGTGCAGGCCTTGTGGATGGTTCATCTAATGAGAACGGGTCCGGAGCTGGAATCATTTTGATATCCCTAAAGGGATATCGCTTCCACTCCGCATTACGATTCGGATTCGAAGCGTCCAACAACGAGGCCGAGTACGAAGCTTTATTGGCTGGGCTGAGGGTGGCCAGAGAGCTGAAGGCCAGGGCCATCCAATGCTATAGCGATTCCCAACTCATGGTAAACCAAGTATCAGGGGAATACCAGGCGCAGGGAACCAAGATGGCGGCCTACCTGACCAAGGTAAAGAGGGAGCTGTCCGAATTTGAGTACAGCCTAGTCGAACAGATCCCTCGGGAGCAGAATGCCAATGCCGATGCCCTAGCAAAGCTGGTCACCTCCAAGGAAGCCGAGACCCTGAGCCTGATACTAGTGGAGTTCTTGGAGAGACCAAGTGTGGTAGAGAATACAGGGGAGATCGAGATGATCGATACCAGGCCAACCTGGATGACTCCCATAATCGAATATCTTACCACAGGGAAGTTACCCGAAGAGCGAAAGGATGCAAGAAAGATACTCTACCAAGCTCTGAGGTATACAGTCATAGACGGAACGTTGTACCGGCGTGGCCTCTCTCTACCTCTTTTGCGGTGTGTTCTGCCAGAGGAGGCTAAAACTATTTTGCAAGAGGTGCATGAAGGATTTTGTGGAGACCACGCTGGGGGGGCAAAGCCTGGCCTTGAAGATATTAAGGCAAGGATATTATTGGCCCACTCTATCAAAAGACTCAATTTCTTATGTCCGAAATTGTGACAAATGCCAGTGGTTCGCCGCGATCGCCCGAGCTCCACCAGTCGAGCTGAAGATGATCTTGTCCCCGTGGCCGTTTGCGGTCTGGGGGATTGACTTAGTTGGAGCCCTACCCACGGGAAAAGGAGGAGTTCACTATGCGGTAGTGGCTATTGACTACTTCACGAAGTGGGCAGAAACGGAGCCCCTGGCGACAATAACATCAAAGAGAGTCCTCAATTTTGTGGTTAAGAATATTGTCTGCCTGTTTGGATTGCCAAGGAAGTTCGTGTCGGACAATGGAACTCAGTTCAATAGCGACCTTTTCACCGAATTTTGTGAGAGGCACGACATAATTAAAAGTTTTTCATCAATGGCCTACCCCCAAGCTAATGGGCAGGTCGAGGCTGTGAACAAGACGCTCAAGGCGAGTCTTAAGAAGAAGCTGGACGAGGCCAAGGGAGTTTGGCCTGAGCAGCTCCCGTAGGTGCTATGGGCGTACCAGACCTCGCACTAAACCTCGACGGGGCACACCCCTTTTTCCTTGACTTTCAGGAGTGAGTTCGTCTTTCCTGTCGAAACAAAGATAGCCTTGCATAGGGTCCAGGGCTTCAGCCAAGAGCAGAATGACAAATTGCTCAGCGCATCCCTTGACCTGATTGATGAAAAGTGAGAGGATTCACAGCTACGCCTCGCGCATTATCAGCAGAAGATCACTCATTATTTTAATTCAAAGTTTAAAAGGTGATGCTTTTGGATTAGGAGACCTGGTGCTTCGAAGGGTGTTTTTAGCGGGCAGGGACCCCAAAGATGGTTCTTTAGGACCGAGCTGGGAAGGGCCCTATCAGATCATTGAAATCGTACAAGAAGGTACTTTCAAATTAGCCTGGCTTAATGGAGAAATGGTGCCACGGACTTGGAATGTTGTGCATTTGAGAAAATATTATCAGTGATCAAATCACTCCTTTATGTAACGCTTCCGTATAAAATCCAATTAGCTATATAAAAAAAAGAATATATAATGGTTTATGATTTCATTTATGTCTGTACGATTTTGTTTGTGTAATTAGTTCAAGTAACCACGCAAGTCCACTTCCTGATTACTTGGGGGGCAGATCACCCGACCAGGTTCTAAAACTTAGAAGTTGGTTAAATTGATTCAGTGTTTTTTCTAAAAAGCATGAGGTGACGATAAAACTAACGCGAACTAAGTTTTTAAGATTAAGTATCCTGGACATGACCAGGTTCCAAAACTTAGAAGTTGGTTAAATTGATTCAGTGTTTTTTTCTAAAAAGCACAAGGTGTCGATAAAACTGACGCGAACTAAGTTTTTAAAATTAAGTATCTTGGACACGACCAAGTTCCAAAACTTAGAAGTTGGTTAAATTGATTCAGTGTTTTTTCTAAAAAGCACGAGGTGTCGATAAAACTGACGCGAACTAAGTTTTTAAAATTAAATATCCTGGACACGACCAGGTTCTAAAACTTAGAAGTTAGTTAAATTGATTCAGTGTTTTTTCTAAAAAGCACGAGGTGTCGATAAAACTGACGCAAACTAAGTTTTTAAAATTAAGTATCCTGGAAACGACCAGGTTCATAAACTTAGAAGTTGGCTAACAATGTTTTGCTTCCCCTAAAGGAAAAACGATCAATAAAACTAGCACGAACTAAGTCTTTACCAAACACATCATAAAATGTGAGAAAAAGATCGAAGTAAAACTTGAGATAACTAAAATCAATAAATTATTTCGAGGAAAAAAAAACCTCGTCCTGAATATTTACAAACAAATAAACGAGAAGTGCAAATACAAGGAAAAAAACTCTCTAGGCTCCCCCAGGCTGCTCTGAGGACGTCACCTTCTCAGTCTCCTGCTGGCCCACAGCAGAAGTCTCCCCGGTCTCAGTCAGCGCCTGCAGCTCCTGTTGCAGCCGGGCCCTGAAATTCTCAAGGTAGTGCCCCCATGCATCGGAGGCCATGAAGGAGAAATTTCCATCCTGATTGAAAGCCCAGCAATGGTACAGCATACTCTCCATGGAGGTGCTCGATGCTTTCTTCTCCTCTAGAATGGCCACCTCGACCTCCACCAGTCTGGCCTTGGCCCCCTCGAGCTCGGCCTGAAGAGCTGCCAAGGCAGCCTTCGCCTCCTGCTCATCTTCCTGGGCAGTGGTTAGGGCAGCTTTCACCACCTGTTCACTGGCATGGGCCGCCGCCATTGTAGCCCTAGCGCTCTGCTCGTTCTGTTGAGAGGCAACGAGAGCAGCTTGGGCCACGGTCAGCTCGGCCTTGATTTCCTCATTCCTGGCCCTGACCCGAGAGATGCGGCGGTGTTGAGCCAGGACCGCCGAAAAAAAAGCAAAGAAACAGTTAGACACATACCCGAAAAATAAAATATATATATATTAAAAGTGAGGTCAGAAAAAATGCTTACTGTGAGATTCATCCCCATGGTAGACTCCAAAACGTTTTCGGGGCTCCTTTCCTCAATCGCCCTCAGGTCGGTGGGCTTGGCCTTGTAAAAGTGCTCCACCGAATAGTTCGTCGTCTCATAGACGGTCCCCCAAAAAGTGACTAGAATCAGCTCCAGATCTTGGGGGTTGACGGGGATGCGAACAGTAGTAGCAGGGGCCACTGGAGCTTGGGGACCAACTGGTGCTACCGGTTCCCGAGCAGGAGGTGGAGGAAGACGAGGAAGGGTCGCAGTCGGGGCTGCGGCGGGCGGAGCTCCTAAGCCCGAGCCTTTCCCCTTAGTTGGGGATTGGGAGACAGTCGCAGTCGAGGGCGGCGTTTTCTTGGAAGTAGGTCGAAGCCTCTTGACAAGGGGACCCTCGATTGATTTCCCTCTTGGGAACATCAAGCAAATGTCCGGTTCCCCCCTCTGTGCCATCTCCTCGCCTGAAAAGAAGAATGGAAAACACGTTGACAATGCATATAGGTTCTTCAAAAGAAAATTATTAATGATAAATATACACGAAGTAGCAAAATTCCTACCCTCCGAGCTAGAGGAAGAGTCTATTTCCATGACCTCCGGCCTCGGAGCTGCTACAGGGGAAGGAAAGTCTAAAGCAACCACTTCTTGGATTAGGGGAGGCTCCGGGTCAGGCTCTACCTTGGGACTGGATTCCTCCACGTATTGCCTAAGTCCAGGAGCAACTATGCCCTCGAGAAGGGAGGGCCACGACCTAAGGTTTGTCCCATACTCCTCGAAAAAGGCTAACCTAAAGGACAAAGTGTTTTCTACTACTACGGTACCCCTGGGACGGCCCGCATCATTACGCAGCACTAATTGATCTACGCATTGGAGTAGGGTTATGTTACGGTCTGGATCGTTTCGGTGGCGATGCACGAGCTGGTTTGGGTTAAACCTAACTAGCCTAAGGTCTGCGGCTGCCCTGTCTAGGTCCCAAAAGGGATAGGGGTTACCTTGGTCGGAGGGGCCAGCTACTGCCCCTGACTGAGCTCGATCCAATTCGGGATCCTAAGCATCCTCCGGAGCTCGTCTCTTCCGCACGAGCGACACCTCGGGCTCCTCTTCCTGCTCGTTGCAACCGTCGGCCGTGGCATCGACCTCGGGAATAGTCGCCAGCACGCGGGCTGCTGGATGATTGGCCCGCGTCCTCCTCAAGGCCAGAGTTTGGCCTGCAGAGATCAACTTACATGCCAACATCGTGTCGTCTGACACAAGCTGGCGGTAGTCCTTCTCACTGGGTGGAAGCCCCGCCAGGGTATCGTATTGACCCCCAAGGGTCACGGACTTGGCTGTCCTCGCAAAAATGGCTGCATGGTGATGCTCCAGTCAGTATACACACGAAAAGACAGAAAAAAAAATGTTACGCGAGCTGAAGATAGAAGGCTTACGAGGATGGTTAAAGTAGTGGTACTCGCACTTGTGAAACCCATTCGACATAAAGAATTGATCTTTGAAGTCGTTGGGATGGCTGGGAAGTTCAATCACCGCGGATGAGTTCGGGAAGCGGGTCAGGTAGTAGAACCCATCACCTCGTCCCCTTTGATCCAGGCTGGCTATGAGGCAGAAGAAGTAGAGGATGTCCACCAAGGTAGGGACTTCCCACTCGTGCTTCAAGAAGAGATACCTTAGCCCTGCCAACAGACGGTAAGAATTTGGAGGCAGTTGAAATGGTGCCAACTTTACGTAGTTAAGAAAGTCGGCGAAGTACTGATCCAGAGGGAGGAAGGCCCCAGCCCTGAGATGCTCATCGCTCCAGACCGCGAAGTCTTCATCAAGGGTCGCGCAGCTCCTCTCACCCTCGAAAAGAGGTCGGGCAATAAAAGCGCTGGTCCCAACCTTGATGTTGTGGGACAGCAGTATCTTGTTGACCCTCCCTTGGGTCATGATCTTCGAGACTATCCTCTCTGCCTCAAAGAAAGCATCAAGTCTCACCTCGATCTCCTTCTCCACCGTGGGACCGAACTGGGGGATGGGAGACTCCACCGCGACCTCCTTCCCTCTGCTGGATTGCTGGGACGATGAGCCGTTCACGCTTTTCTTAGACACATTCTTTTTGGGCCCCATTTGATTGCCTAGCGAACAAGAACGAGAAAAAACTTAGTTGGCGAACTAAAAGCTAAGAAAGGACAAGCAGTGCGAGAAGAAGGGTTTTTCATACGCGAGCTAAGGTAATCTCAACCCGTGGGGTGTGATACCACGCGCCCAAGTTTCCAACGGATCCCTGATATCCAGGAATCCTTGTGTCAGGAGGGTCAGATTATTACTTGCCTTGGAGGAGAGGTTTTGAGAGGAAAACCATCAAGGGAGCGTGACCCCTAAGCTACCCGGTTTTACACCCTAAAAACCTCTCACCTTCCATATTCCGAATGGGTGTTTCCTAAATTTACCCAGAAATTACCTAGTTATGAACATCGCATTCCTAGACATGTTTTTGGGTATACTCAATATGCCTAGAATCAGAACCTATGCCCCAAAAACCATCCCCCAAAAAGAACAGCCTATTTTTTACGACTATGAGACGTAGTTTTGCATAACGAAGAAGCAGGGAAATCAAAACATACAATGGACAGAGAACTTACAATGTATATTCCGAACGAAAGTTGCAGGCAGCGTAGGAATAGGAGTCTTGGTGGAATCCTTAAGGCTGGACTTCTGAAAGGCTCTTGTGGCACGAATGTGGGGATTTCTAGGATTATGACCAAAAGAAGAAGAGCTTCTAAAACTTGAAAGAGAGAAAATAAAGGAAATTTTGAATGAAGGGTGACTAGTATTGAAAACTGCCAACCTTATATATATGTAAGAGGCATGAGGGAACGAGGACCGTTCGATCTAATCAATAAAATAGTAGCCATTTTGAATCCCTAGGTCGAAATTATCATGGGCTATAGGCCCGTGGAATTTCTCATTTGATTATAAGCCCATTTGACTTAAAATCAAGGCCTGTATTATTTTCTATTGATTTAATTAATTAAATAATTATTTAAATCCTTTATCAAATTAATTATTTATAATTTGAACCTTGATTTAAACTTATTTATTAATTTAGGTACCAATTTATCTTAATCAATAAATCTGTCATAATTTCTCTTTTCTTCTCAAAATTACACAACTATGTGAAACTATCCAAAATTGACCTGGTCAACTTTGATAATTCTAATTGATGATTAAATCAATTAATTGAGACTATCTAGATGATTTTATCCAAAGTAAATTGGGGACCATGGGCCTATGAAATCAAGCTCCAATAAGTTATCATAAATCTAACAAATAAATTTACTAACTTATTAATTCCTCGTGACTCCACTATAGACTCGGAATTGCACTCTTGAATTCATAGAATGCTCTATAACAAATATAGATGCGCTATTAATTATCCATTGTTACAACAATAATTGTCACTCAATCCTCAATAGACGGTCTACGATGAGATAGGACTAAAATACCGTTTTACCCCTCATTGTATTTTATCCTTAAAACACTTAGTTCCTTGTAAATGATATTTCAGTAAACTAATTTAATTACTGAAATGAGATCTCTATCATTTAACACCTTGAACCAAACTAAAAGGAAACCATCGTTTCACTTCTTCATCAGAAGCTATAGATGTTCATATCTATGATTAACACTCCCACTCAATTATACTACCGAGTTCCCAAGATGTAAGTATGGGCTAGTCCGTAGGGTAAGCTAGTAACAAACAAGTCAAAGAACTCAAATAATACAATCAGTTAGAATACTAACCACTCAGAATTGAGATTGAATTGACCTATGGTCAACTATATGATATGACTAGAATAGATAATAACGGTATGTTTACTTATCTTATCAACTGTCAATATCAGTCATGTCCGGTGTAACAAATACATCCAATCTTATCTACTTTGCTAATGTTCTGGAAAGAACATAACACTATAATGTGTAAGTAGATCATATCGTAGATTGGCAAGTCAGTGTAAATTCGGTGCACTGACTAATCTTAGGACTAACTTATTTTGAACATATAATCATATTTATATTCCACTGTGATTATGTCACTATAAATAAGATTAGCTATATGCTCGGGATTTAATAGAAGTTTATATTAAACAAATAATCATGAAAATAAAACATGTGAGCAAAGTGATTGACCAAGTCAAAAAATGATTTCTATTCTTTTATTGATAATAAAATGAGATTACAAATAATTTGGGTTTTAATTAGGGCATAAAACCCCCAACAAACTCCCACTTGCACTAATTGAAACTAATGTATTAATTCTACTAATCCCATTTCCTTGATATGCTTATCAAATGTAGCTTCTGGTAGTGTCTTTGCAAACGGATCCGCAAGATTGTCTTCAGTTGCAATCTTCATAACCTTCACATCTCCCCAGGCCACATATTCTCGAATAATGTGATACTTCCTTTCTATATGCTTACTCCTCTTGTGACTTCGAGGTTCTTTCGAGTTGGCTATCGCTCCTGTATTGTCACAAAACAACACAAGTGGTTTATCCATTTCTGGAATAGCACCAAGATCCGAATAGAACTTCTTTAGCCAGACTATTTCCTTAGCTGCTTCTGACGCGGCTATGTACTCAGCCTCCATGGTGGAATTTGAGATTGCAGACTGCTTTACGCTTCTCCAAATCACAGCTCCAGCCCCAAGAGTAAACACCATTCCAGAAGTAGAGTTTCTGTCATCGACATCAGTCTGAAAATCTGAATCGATGTAGCCTACAGGGTTCAGAACACCAACCTTGTAGACCAACATATAATCCCTAGTCCATCTCAAATACTTCAGGATATGCTTAACTTCTATCCAATATTCCGTTCCTGGGTTTGACTGATACCTGCTCACTACTCCCACTGCATAGCAGATATCTGGTCTAGTACACAACACGGCATACATCAGACTTCCAACTGCAGATGCGTAATGAAATTTTCTCATTGCATCTTCCTCTTCAGGAGTCTAGGGAGACTGCTTCTTCGAAAGATGAATTCCATGGCGGGACGGTAGATGCCCTTTCTTGGAATTTGTCATTGAGAAACGTTCAAGCACTTTATCAATGTAAGCTGCTTGAGATAGAGCTAAAAGTTTGTTCTTTCTATCCCTAATGATCTGGATACCTAGAACATAACTTGCTTCACCCAAATCCTTCATCTGGAATTGAGTGCTCAACCAATTCTTCACATCTGATCATTTCTTAACATTGTTCCCAATGAGTAAGATATCATCTACATAAAGAACTAGGAATACCACTATTTGATTTGCGTTCAGTTGGTAAACACATGGCTCGTCAATATTTTTTTCGAAACCATAGGTTTTGATTATTTCATCAAACCTAGGATTCCAGGAAGGAGAAGCTTGCTTAAGTCCATAGATGGACCTATTCAACTTGCAAACTTTTCCTTCTTGTCTAGATACTTTAAATCCCTCTGGCTGATCCATATAAATGACTTCGTCAAGCTTTCCATTAAGAAAAGTTGTCTTGACGTCCATTTTCCAGATCTCATAGTCGAGAGCGGCTGCTATGGATAGAAGGATGCGAATGGATTTGAGCATGGCTACCGGACTAAAAGTTTTCTCATAGTCCACGCCTTCTCTTTGGGTATAACCCTTTACCACTAATCGAGCTTTATAAGTCTCGATATTTTCCATCAACACCTCGTTTCTTCTTGTAGATCCACTTGCACCCAATGGCCCTAAAGTCACTAGGTGCTTCCACAAGATCCCAGACGGAATTTGAGTTCATGGACTCCATTTCCTGTTTCATGGCTTCGAGCCATAGTTCCTTTTCAGGGCTAGCCATTGCTTGTTTGAAAGAAAATGGATCATCATCACTAGTGTCACCAACAACCATATTGGTTTCACCATCTAAACCATAGCGAACCGGGTTCCTAGGAACCCTCCCACTACGACGAGGCTCCGTGACTGTTTGCTCAAGAACAATGGTACGTTCTTCATTTAAACCGACTTGCGTCAGTTCGACATGAAGAGTGGGAATTTCATCATCAACTTGCATTGATGACAATGGAGCATTGGTTGGAGTCAATTCTTTAACCATCTCCTCTAAAACTACTTTGATGCGAGGTTTAAAGTTTTGGACATAGTCATTTTCCATAAAAGTAGCATTTGTAGAAGTAAACACTTTCTTTTCTGAATGACTATAGAAAATTCCACCCCAAGTACCTTTAGGATAGCCAACAAACATGCAAACTTCAGTTTGCGGTTCTAGCTTTCCCTCCTTTTTCCTCAGGACGTGAGCGGGTTACCCCTAGATTCTATAATGGCGTAAACTAGGTTCATGACCATTCCAGTGTTCTAAAGGTGTTTTGGGGATTGATTTTGACGGCACGACATTGAGAATGTCATTCGCGATTTCAATTGCATGTCCCCAGAATGAAGTTGGTAGAGTTGAGTAACTAAGCATGCATCTAACCATTTCCAAAAAAGTTCTATTCTGGCGTTCCGCTACACCATTTTGTTGCGGAGTACCTGGGGCAGTAAGTTGTGATAAAATCCCAAGTTCAGTTAAATAATCTTGGAATTGCATATCCAAATATTCTCCACCCCTATCAGATCGCAAGATCTTTAACGTTTTACCTAATTGGTTCTAAGCCATTGCTAGGAATTCCTGAAACTTTGAAAATGTTTCTGATTTCCTATGCATTAGGTAAAGACATGAGTATCTAGAGTAATCATCAATGAAAGTGATGAAATAATCAAAACCACCCCTGGCTTGTACATTCAAAGGTCCACAAACATCTGAATGCACAAGACCAAGTGGTTCTTTGTCCCCATCACCCTTTGCAGAGAATGGACACTTGGTCAGTTTGCCTTCTAGACAAGATTCACAAACAGGTAATTCACCTAAGGTGAGTTCCCTCAAAGGTCTGTCCTTTGTAAGTCTTTAAATCCTATCATAGCCAATGTGACCTAGTCTCAAGTGCCATAAATACGTCATATTATTGTTATCGGTCTTTTGACGTTTATTGGTCCTAGGTTTAGCTACTTTGAATAAATCATTATTAAGAGCGAGGGGTTCGTTAGGTCGCAGAATATAAAGCCCGTTTTCCAAACATGCAATACACAATTGTGATCCATTGAAAGAAATAGATATATTAAAACTTGTGAAAGTCATAACAAATCATTCTAATTGCAACATGGAAACTGAAGTTAAATTTCTACTAAAATCCGGAATAAAAAATACATCTTTTAAAATTAAAAATTTATTTCCAAACTTCAGACGAGCTCCTCCTCTAGCTTGGACCACAACGAACGCTCCGTTCCCAACTCTAAGCTTTAAGCCGCCTTCGTTCACTTCCTCCCACGATTCAAGAAGCTATAAAGAGTTACAAACATGGTTAGTAGTTCCAAAATCAATAATCCAAACGGATTTATCATTCTCTAAAACACATGTTTCCAAGATAAATGAACTATAATCATTACCTTTGTTTTTCGCTGCTAGAAACTTAGGGCAATCTCGTTTCCAATGCCCATTCTCTTTGCAGTGAAAGCACTTACCTTTACCTTTCTTGTTTTTCTTGTTTTTCCCCTTAGGCGTCTATGCACGTGGTTGTGCACCCGTCTTTGCATCCTTTGCAGGCTTGGGGTTGTTGTTTTGTCCACCTCTCCTCTTGTTTCTAGCTTTCAAAGACGAAGCTGGGTTAGCTTCAGCCTTAGCTAGATCAACAGCAACATCAGTAGTCTTATTTTCTCCTCCTTTACTAGGTCCACCCATGATAGGCTCAAAAGTCTGAAACTCATTCATGAGCTGCGTCAGACCATAGTTGGTTTGATCACGAACGTGCAGACACGGTGTCATCCGAGAATTCACGGTGCCATCACGTACGTGTGGAGACGGTGTTATCTAAGCATTTACGGTGCTATCAAGAACGTGCAAAGACGATGCTCGTTCTGGGGATTCCTCAATCATGACGAACTCGGAGTTGTCACTAATCAACTTTATGTTGATATTCTGCTTCCAATTAAGGAAGTTTTTTCTAGTGAGTTTCTCCATCGAAAGTTGAGAAAGGCCTATACACAGACACTACTTAACTTAAAACTACAAACTATCAATTAAATAGAAATCAGTCACATTTGCTCAATAAAACTTCTATTCACACAAATTTCAAGAAATAGCACAACATATACCAAAAATATGTAAGATATGAGAAAAAATACCAAAAACAATCATATCTCTATTTCTTTAGGTTTTTAACTAATCTATGATATCCTTGTCCCGGTTGGCGAGAGTCAAAAATACCACTAGTTAAATAGAGTTGTAAACTCATTTAATAATGGACACCACTATTAACAACCTACTATTCGATCAAAATAAGAAAACAAAATCTCTTATTTTATGAGCTAGACCCACGGTTTCAATAATCATAGATTTAGTCCTAGTAGTCACCGCAGGGGCGGGTCTAGTAGAATTTGACCTATAATTATCTATCTTTTGAAATCTAACCTTGTCAAAATAACTAATGAACACCTTCCGTAGGGGGACGAATCAAAGCGTCTCGAGGCCCCATTAAGCTATTGACTATGTTAAACCAACGGTGGAGATTGAATAAAATTCTTAAAATAAGCTCATTATAAAATTAAAAATAGTATTTTTATTATTTATTTTTTTAGAAAATTAATGACTATGGTTTTCAAAAAAAAAATAAACAGATTAAATTTTTTTAAAACCAAAGTCCTATAATTTCTTATTAATTCTAAAGTGTCACATTGAAACAAATTCAATTAATTTAGAATTAATTTGTTGCTAATCAATATTTAGGTTTAACTAATATAATGAACCTATACAATTAAGTCCAACTCAGGTAAATGGGCCTTAACAATTGGGCTTGTATGGAGGAGGGCTGGGTTCAGTATGTCGTTCCCACTACAAAAGCCCTATCTTCCATACAAGGTCCAAAAGACAGGAATTTAAACCTTCGTTTTATTAATTGATTAGGCCCACTATAGTCATGCAAAGCAAATGGGCCTTCACAAGTGGAATCACCCACAAGAGAGGAATTTAAACTTTACATTTTCTAATGGGCCCAAATAAAACCTATCATTTTATAAAACCTATTGGGCCACTATATGCATCTAAGCCCAATTGCAAAAATACCACATATAGTACAAACAGACATGTTATAATTGGATGGGCCTAATCATGTTACTATATGGGCAATTCTATGAATTTATGCAAAAATACCACAATTTATTTCATTTGCAAAAATACCACAATTAATTATCTAGAATTTATCAAAAAAAAATTCAAATTAATTAAATTTTTACAAAAAATAAGTCAATTTAAATGAAATTTATCAACAATTAACAAAAGTTAATTTAAATTTCATTTATCAACAATCAACTTGTTTTTAGGTTAATTTGATAAAAAAAAATATTAATTTAATTTAAATAGGATTTATCAACAATTAACCAAAGTTAATTTAAATCCCATTAAAAAAATATATTTTATTAATTGGCTGAAAAAAATGATATTTTTCAAAATTTAACCAATTTTAAATTTTAAAATCAATATCTTAACTATTTTCCAAAATATCTTGTGTTGTTATAACTATTAGCTAATATTTTAACCATTAAAAAATATATATATATATAAATAGTTATAACAACCCTAAAATATCTCAAAATAGTTAAACAAATTCAAATATCTATAAAAATATCTAACTAACAATGTTCAAATTTCAAATAATTTAAATATTAAAAACTATAGAATAAAAAGATATTTATATTTTCAAATAAAAATATCAAGAATTTAAATGAAAATATCTTAAATATCTGATATCATAATTCTAATATTTTAATATATTAAAATATTTAAAATTAAGTTGTTAGTCTATTTTTAAATTTGAATGTTTGTAGAAAATATATAATTATTTAAATCTCAACTAACAAAAATATCTTTATTAAACAAAAAATATATTTTTGGTTTTGATTATAAATAATTTATTTCTACAAATTTTAATTTAAAAAAAATTGAAAAAAAAGGATGAATAGTACCCGTAGTACTGTTCAGAGGTACTGTTCATCGTGCTGGTGTGCGTGGGCGCGCGGGGGTGTGCGCGCGGGTGGTGCGCGCGCATGGGAGTCAGGCCAAATTTTTCCAAAAATTTGTTTGAGCAATTTTTCAAACCAAAACCATTTTCTAATTAATTTTTAACATGTTTTACACAAAATAAAGCATATATAAAAATTAATAGCATAGAAAACACAACAAAATAACCTAAAAATTGCTAAAATTCACATAAAATCAATATGCTTCATAAAAACATGAAAACCATCCAATTATTCAAACATATCAAATAATCCAATTTTAAACATGTTCATGCATGAAAATAAATATTACCAAAGGCTCTGAGGCCAGTTGTTGGATTAGCTTATACAGGATCTTTATTTATTTTCATGTATATCTAATATTAAACAAATTAATACGAGATAACCTAAAACATGTTTCTAAAATTGAATTCAAAGAGAAACAAAGAATAAAATACTTACAGTATACGCAGCAGAATTAAAGAGTCATTCCTTCAGTTTCTCTAACTCTTGTATCCTCTCTGTCGCAGAGTATTATCAAGAAACTGAACCGATCTTCTATTTTCTTCACAATCTTCCAATGTATCCTTAGAACCACCTAGACTAGTGTGGGCAATTCTCAACAAATGAGATAGATATAGAGAGAAGAAGAGAAAATAACAAAGAGGCTTAGAAAAGGACTTGTGTTTAGAGAGTATCTAAAACTATCAGAAAATATGACTTGTGACTTATCAAACTTATGTTTTGACTTCTCTCTAAGCACTCCTTTTATAGACTCAATTAGGCCATTTAATTTAATTAAAAAATAAATAAAATAGTAGTCATTTTGAATCCCTAGGTCGAAATTATCATGGGATATAGGCCCATAAAATTTCCCATTTGATTATAAGTCCATTGGACTTAAATTCAAGGCATGTATTATTTTCTATTGATTTAATTAATTAAATAATTATTTAAATCCTTTATCAAATTAATTATTTATAATTTGAACATTGATTTAAACTTATTTATTAATTTAAATACCAATTTATCTTAATTAATAAATCTGCCATAATTTCTCTTTTCTTCTCAAAATTACACAACTATGTGAAACTATCCAAAATTGACCTGGTCAACTTTGATAATTCTAATTGATGATTAAATTAATTAATTGAGACTATCTAGATGATTTTATCCAAAGTAAATTGGGGACCATGGGCCTATGAAATCAAGCTCCAATAAATTATCATAAATCTAACAAATAAATTTACTAACTTATTAATTCCTCGTGACTCCACTATAGACTCGGAATTGCACTCTTGAATTCATAGAATGCTCTATAAAAAATATAGATATGCTATTAATTATCCATTGTTACAACCATAATTGTCACTCAATCCTCTATAGACGGTCTACGATGAGATAGGACTAAAATACTGTTTTACCCCTCATTGTATTTTATCCTTAAAACACTTAGTTCCTTGTAAATGATATTTCAGTAAACTAATTTAATTACTAAAATGAAATCTCTATCATTTAACACCTTGAACCAAACTAAAAGAAAACCATCGTTTCACTTCTTCATCAGAAACTATAGATGTTCATATCTATGATTAACACTCCCACTCAATTATACTACCAAGTTCCCAAGATGTAAGTATGGGCTAGTCCGTAGGGTAAGCTGGTAACGAACAAGTCAAAGAACTCAAATAATACAATCAGTTAGAATACTATCTACTCAGAATTGAGATTGAATATACCTATGGTCAACTATATGATATGACTAGAATAGATAATAACGGTATGTTTACTTATCTTATCAACTGTCAATATCGGTCCTGTCCGATATAACAAATACATCCGATCTTATCTACTTTGCTAATGTTCTGGAAAGAACATAACACTATAATTTGTAAGTAGATCATATCGTAGATTGGCATGTCAATGTAAATCCGGTGCACTGACTAATGTTAGGACTAACTTATTATGAACATATAATCATATTTATATTCCACTGTGATTACGTCACTATAAATAAGATTAGCTATATGCTCAGGATTTAATAGAAGTTTATATTAAACAAATAATCATGAAAATAAAACATGTGAGCAAAGTGATTGACCAAGTCAAAAAATGATTTCTATTCTTTTATTGATAATAAAATGAAATTACAAAGAATTTGGGTTTTAATTAGGGCATAAAACCCCAACAACATGGCACGACTGGGCTGGGCAGGGAGAAAAAAGGCAGCTGGCGTGGGCGACGTGGCGTCCCTTGGTTGGCTGGCAGGAAGGCTAGCAGAGCTGCAGGTGGTGTCAGGCGGCTCGACTCGGCTCCGACGTGGTAGGCGGCTGCTGGCGTGGCTAGGCTTCGGCATGGCAAGCAGGGAAATGTGGCAGGCTTGGGCCTGGGCTCGTTTGGGCTCATTTTGGGCATAGTTTCCTTCAAAAATGCCATTTTTCATCATTTATCATTTATCATTCTTTCTTTTTCTTTGTGTCAAAATACATTTTATTTTTTGAAAATTAAACACAAATTAAATTAAAATTAATATTTTCAAATATAAATATATTACATTAAATCTATGAAAATATTAATTAAAACTTAATTAATTTTAAACTTTAAAACTAATAATATGATATTTTTTAGCACTAATCAAATAATGATAAACAAAAGATGGAGGGAACAAATTATGAGGATATTTGTGAGAAAATATGATGAGAGAGTAAGTGTTGAGATAAAAAATAATAATTGAGAAAAAATAATTTGAGAGAAAATGATAACAGAGAACGTGATGACCGAGAAAATAATGTGACACTCACTTGGATAATTAGACACTCAACTCATAATCGAAACGGCCTAATTACAAGAGGGGAGCTCTACCAACCGAGCTACATCCTGGAGGCAAGTAGAGCATGCATGAAGGAGTCAAATGCTTCATTTTTCTTTTCCTTGGAAAAAATTGATAAAAGAAATTGACAAAATAAACACAATTGTGTGTGGGAAAAGCATAGAAAATAACTTTTGATTGCTATTAAAGTATTGTGTTTTTATATTTTAAAAAAATTGTTCTTTGAAAATAATGCTCAGCGTACCAAGGTATTTTCAGAGAACAATTTTTTGGTTTTAAAACAACAAACGATGATTTAGTATTAATGCTAAGTCTAATTTATTAAATGGGAAATTTGCGGCAATAATACCTATGTAGTTAGATTTGTTGCACTTAAATGCTTATGTAAAAAATTTGGCGGCAAGAATGCCTACCATTACTCATTTTGTGCAGACGTTGGTCCCTGGGTCGTTAAGTCTGACCAGGGACCTACGTAGCTATACCTTATTGGTCCAATTTTATTTAAATATTAAAAAAATATAAAACAAAATAATTAAATTTTATTTCATTTATGTATTTAAATAAACATATTAAGACTTTTTTTTAATTATCATAAAACTTAATTAAAAACTAACTTAATTAAAAAAATATCAATTAAACCAAAACTCAAAAATCCAATTACTTAGAGCAAAAACACCCTTTCATGCTAAACTAATCCCTTGGAGAATGAAATTTGTTTTCTATCTTTTTCACCTTGTCTAATATAACCCAGAAAATTCCATCAAAATACAAGACTTTTTCAAATCGATAATCAATGATATCTTCAATAGAAGACTTTGCCCAGAAATTTGACTCGAATCGATGCCTTCATGCCAACAACCTCATACAGAGACTTTGCCCAGAAAATTTCCAAGAAATTTGACTCAAAGACTGCTGCCTTCATCCAGAAGCTCTCCTGGGCTGGGTGGGTTGGGTCGATGTTGGGGGAGGTCAAACGGTTGTATTGACCCTGATTTTGGCCAACTGACACGGAGTCAAATTTGCTTGATGTGAAAAAACACGTTGGAAAGAATGTGATGACGAAATGATAAAGAACACAAGAGTTTATAGTGGTTCGGCCCCAGAATCTGGTAATAACCTACGTCCACTTGGATTGTTATTGATATAAGACTCAAATGAGTGATCAAAGAACTAGGGTTCAATGAGTTTCACCAACCTCTGAGGAACCAAACAATATATCAAAAAGAATTACTTTAGTCTCCAATAATTCGAAAGCCAAAAGTCCCTTCCTTGAGCTATCTTTCTCTATTTATAGGCTCAAGGGGGATTACATGAATTTGTTACATATATTCTTTCCTAAATAATCGGATACTCAGGAAATCGTGGGAGTCAATTTCGAGATTGATAAAGATCTTTATAAAAATATCATGAGGCATGCGGAACCTGCGACCATACTGGTCGCAGGTAAGTTTCGGCTGCCTACTGCTTGTAATTTGTCTTCTGGTCGATACCCTAGCAGAGTTCTGCCAAGTGTCAGCCACGTGTCTGGGAATCACTTGCCACGTCATTCGTGCTTGTTTTTTGGATAACATTTGCCCCCCAAGTTTATTTATTACGAGCAATAAATAAACTTTTGAGGAAACGACCCTTCGGTAACCCCACCATACCTGTCAGAACCCTTCGTGTGTTCTTGGAAAAAGCAACCTACTCTTGTCTAATCACGGCTTTTCGCTTCCCCAATAACGTTTCGACGGATATCACTCTTCCCCATACTTCGAAAAAGGGGAAGCTAATGATTACTCCCTTTTAATGCCACAGACAAAAATATATATATAGCATCTCTGAAGTCTTCCTTTTCTTTTTACGCACGCCATTACTTTTTCAAGAAACCCTAAAACTAGAGCTTCCATTTCTTCTGGAGACCATCCTTCAGCGTTTCAAGACTCAGTCCGTGAGTTCCCTGATCTCCGAAAACTCTTTCCGATCTCCACGATCTTTTTCCTGGTAAGTCTTGGAACTTTTATGCGTTATATTTTTGCAGTGCATGCTTCTGTAGACTGACTGTTGAGTTTATCTATTTCTGGGTTGAGATGCATGTCAGTAGAGGGTTTTGTGGGTGAAAAAAGTTACGAGTTAGTCGGATAGTCGAGATCATACTTTTTAGGACGTAAAACCGAAGTAAAGGTTCGATTTTTATGCTAGTTGAAAAGATAGGTTTTTCCCGCCCTAAGAGGAGTTGAAAAAGCTTTTTCAAAAAACTTTTTGCTTTCACTTCTGATCCGTTTCTCCAACTGTTCACGTGAAAAAGTTTAGTTTTTTGTTAGAATGCTGCTGTATAAAAGCTTAACCTTTATACTCGACCAGCGTTATTCTAAAAACTTTCAAAAAAATTTATCCTCACCTCCCCATTCTTCTGTTTGTAGACTTTAATGCCAGATTTGTGGGGAGGTGAACGGCCCATCGACGAGGATCTTCTTGCCCAGCTGCTCGAAGGCAAAGAACAACCGACCGACCGAGTTCACGAGATCCCATTTTCACGATCTTCTCCTAGACCTCGTCCATCACCTCCTCAAATGGCCCATTCTAAGTCCTTAGGCAAGAAAAGACCTGATTCCGAAAATAGCCCAAACTCTCCTGCCTAGCCTAATTCGCAGGCTAGGGTTCCCTTGACCAGTGGTCGAGAAAATTCCGACCCAGATCCTCGTATCCAAGTCAGGGCCCGCCCTCGGCAACAAAACCTTCCGGATGTCGAGTGGTATCTCTCCCCGACCAGCCAAGTGACTCCTCGGATGCTTGCCAACTACCGCAGGAAGTATCCTTTTACAGGAGTTAATCTCAAAATCCCAGCTGCAGACCAAAGGGCTAACCTTCCCGGAGGTGTATACAGTGCTTGGTCCAGATATCACATAAAGGCGGGGGCTATCCTCCCTCTACACCCTTTCTATCAGGGGGTGGTCAACTATTTTGGTGTCGCCCCCTTTCAAATTACTCCAAATGGATATAGAATGCTGGTCGCACTCTATATCTTGTATAAACTTAAAAAATGGCCAGAACCTACCCCTCATGAGGTAAATTTCCTCTTCGACCTTAAGTCCAACCCTCAACAATACGGGACAGGCTTCTTCCATCTTTGTCACCAGGAGACGAGTCGAACATTCCTGAGTGACACTACTCATATCTCCAACGTGGGGCAGTACAGTAGGGAGTACTTCCTCACACCGGACATGACCGCCAACAACCTGGCCTTCTCTCGAGGAGGTAAATGCTACTTTTTTCTGGTCGATACTTTTCCTTAGCAAACTTTTCTGCATTTTTCTTAAAGTACACTTTGCCTTTCAGGACCATGGCTACGTCCGACCCCAACACCAGACATGGTGTTGAGGTCCAACACACTGGCCGAGATGACAGACGTAGAAAAAAGCGTCAAGTCCCTGGTTACTGACGAAAATCTGAGGCTATCTGGCCTCCTGGCTCCTTGCCATGAAACAAGAGGACCTGTGGTCGCAGACGCCACGACCGAGGGGGATCCCGAGTAGCAACCCCCACTGTCCCCTCCCCGAAGGAGGCCAACGGGGTTACAATCAGGGAACCCACTGGCGACCCTACTGCAGAGAGGCCTTCTGCGCCCCAAGGCAAGGGGAAACAAAAGGCAACAGAGTCTGTTATAGACCTGGATGTATCCTCCGATGAAAACGGTACTGTTATTTTGCTTTTAAATAGCTTGCCAATTCCCTGTCACTTGTTTGATGGGGACGGCAATTTTACGAATACTCCAAATCTAGGGCCAGACTTCTTCATGCCAGATAGTGAATGTATGACTAATAGAGTCAGTAGTATAGCGACCAGTAGTTGTAGCTCAGGTATTAAACTTTGTGACCTCTTTTCTGTTTTATCGAGATTTTTTATCCGCCTTTATCTTATCATTTGCATATTTTTCTTTGTACGCAGAGATGGCCACTCCCAACGTCTTCGATTTGTACCAGACTGAAGAGGAGATAGAAGTCCCCTGGTTCGGCGAAAGACGTCCAGGAGGCATAATGGCGAATCGAGCCAAGGACCCCCTGCCAAGAAGGGTCGAACAGAAGATCCTTCCAAGGATGTGCCAACTAGGCAAGCTTCTGCTCAGCCTTCTGCTCCTGTTGAAAAGGAAACCCCGCCCGCTACTACGAATCCCACACCTGCAGCCACGAAAGAACAGTCCCAGGCGGCTGAAGTTCCTGGGGCCAAACTTTCACACCGCACCTTGCGAGCAGCAAAGGATCGTCTTGCACACATCGTGAGGTATGACTGCTGCAAGGATGCGATGGCTGAGGCGGAGAATATGGGGGTCGATCAAATCCTAAACAGGGCCCTAAACGAAATTGCCAGTGTAAGCACTTTTTATCTTTTTGGCCTTTGTTTTTTCTTCCTTGTAATAGATTCTAACTTTATCCTTTGACCATAGGCCATGCTGACTGCAACGGCTACTCGCGCCCGTGCCTAGGCTTCCATCGACCAGGCCCGGGCAAAGGCCATTGAGGGGTACCAGGTGAAGGCCAACGAGGAGCTCCAGGCTGCAGAAGCCAGGCACGCTGGGGAATTGGAGGTGGTCACTCAACAGAAGGATGCTGCAGTGGCAAAGCTGGCAAAGGCTGAGTCTTCTAAGGCAGCCATGAAGAAGCAGAGGGATGAATACCAGGAGTCCAGCCGAGTCCAATACCGTGAAGTCAAGAGGCTTAAGGAGGAGCTTCTTGCTAAGGACAAGGCCATAGCTGTTTTTGAGAGCCAAGTAGAGCAGCTGAAGCTTACCAATGCCAAAGATCTGGAAAGGTACAAGAATGTGACGCTTCGGTGTTTCTACGACTTTTGGAAACACAACCGAGGTGCCAATTTTAACTACCTTCCAGAAGATGCCAGGAATGCTGAGTTGGCCCGCTGCACTGCTCGATTGGCTGAAGAAGAAGAAAGAGCAAGGATCCCCGCTTCCCCAAGCATCCAGCCGACCGCAGTCGAAGAGGAAGGAGGAGTTGCTGATGATGCAACCAACCAAAATGTTAAGCAAGATCCTCCTGCTCCTTAAACTTATTTTTCTCTATTTATTTTTCTTCACTTACACGACCCACAGGTCGTACTGTAAAGACAATTTTTACTTTTAAATTTAAATTTGCTGCACGGGCAGCAAACTTTCCGTTTACTTTGAATAATTACATCCAAGCAATGATGCTCGCAGTGTAAAAGACTGCCTCTTGACATTATAATATTTTCATTTACTATAACATATGTCTGTATGACCGAACTTAGCATAGTACTTTGGTTTGATTTAACAAAATATAGATTTTGAAAAATACTCTGAGTACCGTAGCATGCTTTCACTCATTTTGTTCATGTGTTTACATACCTTTTGGTATGCTTTGCTATCGATGTACCTTATATGCCCCCCAAGTGATCGAGGAGCTTTAGGTCCTGGGTCACTTGCCTTGACCACAACCTGTGCGAACATTGTTGTTCGGTAGGAAATGTAAACACTTATAATACAGCAAAACAACACACGTAATGAACAAATACTTGTAAAATAAATTTACAAAGGTTGGCAAGAATGACTGGTTGCGCACAGTCCCTTATAATCTCGTATTAAAAATGGATGAATCATGTCTTTACGAGTCATCTTAGAAAAGATCTTACACTTATAAGCAATTAGCCATACAACGTGGCTAACCCTTTTTCGAAACTTGTAAAAAGTAAAAATTAATACAAGCCAGTCCTTTAAAAAAGACTGTTTGTTGGTAATACTTGCGCAGTTGTTCACCGTTCCAATAGCGTGGAACGAGATCTCCATTTAAGTGTGCAAGTTTGTAGGTGCCCGGATGAAGGACTTCTTCAATCTGGTAAGGTCCTTCCCAGTTAGGTCTGAGTACTCCAGCAGTGGGGTCGCGGGTATTTAAGAAAACTCGTCGTAGCACCAGGTCACCGACGTTGAATTTCCTTTCTTTTACCTTCGAGTTAAAGTACCGGGCGACCTTTTCCTGGTACGCAGCAACTCGGAGTTGGGCTTTTTCTCGTATTTCGTCAATTGAGTCTAGGGACTCCATCATCAACTGGCTGTTCTGGCCCTGGTCGTATGTAATGCGTCGATGTGAGGGGGGATCTAATTCGACAGGTAACATGGCTTCATATCCGTAGGCTAAGGAAAACGAGGTATGACCTGTCGCTGTTCGGTGAGAAGTTCTATACGACCAGAGGACTTCAGGCAGCTGTTCTAGCCATGCTCCCTTAGCGTCTTCAAGCCTTTTCTTCAGGGTGTCCTTAAGCGTTTTATTCACTGCTTCGACCTGCCCGTTTGCGGGTGGATGCGCGACTGAAGAAAAGCTTTTGATAATCCCATGCCTTTCGCAGAAATCAGTGAATAAGTCACTGTCAAATTGGGTTCCGTTGTCAGAGACAATCTTTCGAGGCACACCATATCGGCAAACAATGTTCTTGATGACAAAGTCAAGAACTTTCTTGGTCGTTATGGTACCGAGTGGTTCCGCTTCGGCCCATTTGGTGAAGTAGTCGACTGCTACAACTGCGTACTTCACTCCGCCTTTTCCCGTTGGCAGGGATCCAATCAAGTCTATACCCCATACTGCCAAAGGCCAAGGACTCTGCATCTGTTTTAACTCATTTGGAGCTGCGCGTGGGATTTTGGAAAATCTTTGACACTTATCGCACTTTCGCACAAACTCCATTGAATCTTCGTTCATAGTCAGCCAGAAATAGCCTTGCCTTAGAATATTTTTTGCCAAAATTTGCTCCCCAGCGTGATCCCCGCAGAAGCCTTCATGTACTTCCTTCATTAGCTCCTTAGCTTTTTCTGGTGTAATGCATCTGAGCAGTGGCATGGAATATCCTCTTCGGTACATAACACCATCGACCAGTATGTACCTAGCAGCCTGCCTTTGAAGAGTTCTGGCCTTGTTTCTATCTGTCGGAAGCACACCATTTGTCAGATACTCCAAGTAAGGCGCCATCCATGTATCTCCCATTTGGATTTCCACACTGGCTTCAATTGCTCATATGCTTGGCTCACTCAATCTTTCCACTAGCACAATGTTCAAAGTATCAGCATCTTTCGCGCTCGCGAGTTTGGCTAAGGCATCTGTGTTCGAATTCTGATCCCGCGGTATTTGCTGGAGGGTATACTTCGTGAACTGGGCTAATAGGTCTTTAGTTTTATTCAAGTAGGCCACCATTTTTATGCCTCGCGCTTGATATTCCCCTAGAACTTGATTCACTACCAGCTGTGAATCATTGTAAATATCCAGCGCCTTTATGCTCATGTCTTTTTCCATTCTCAATCCAACGAGGAGTGCTTCGTATTCGGCTTCATTATTTGACGCGGTGAAGTCGAACCTAATGGCGCAGTGAAATCGATGCCCTTCTGGCGTTATCAAAATCACTCCTGCCCCTGTGTGAGATTCATTTGACGACCCATCTGTAAATAACTTCCATGAAGGAGCTTCATCTTGAGGCTCAGGCGCTTTAGGCTGTTCGCACTGCTCGTCGTCCGGGAGTTCGGTGAACTCTGCGATAAGATCAGCCAAGACTTGTCCTTTTACTGCTGCTCGCGGTGAATATGTAATGTTGAACTGCCCCAGTTCGACTGCCCATTTTAATAAACGCCCAGCCGCCTCTGATTTTTGGAGGACTTGCCGAAGGGGCTGGTCAGTTAGGACTATAATGGGATGGGCTTGGAAGTAAGGACGTAGTTTCCTTGAGGCCAAGATTAAACAGTATGCTAACCTCTCTATGGGAGGATATCTCAGTTCTGCTCCAATCAGCCTTTTGCTTACATAGTAAACCGCTTTTTGTACGCCTTCTTCCTCTCGTACTAGTACCACACTAGCAGCAACTTCAGTGATCGCCAGGTAGATGAACAAAGTTTCTCCTTCGATAGGCTTCGATAAAATGGGAGGCTGTGCCATGTGGACCTTCAAGGCCTGAAAAGCTTGCTCGCAGTCTCCTGTCCATTCAAACTTCTTATTGCCCCTAAGTAAATTGAAGAAGGGGACACACTTGTCCGTTGACTTTGAAATAAATCTACTTAGGGCTGCAATCCTCTTGGTTAAACTTTGTACATCTTTGATCTTCTCTGGTGATTTCATGTCGATCAGGGCTTTTATCTTGTCGAGGTTGGCCTTGATTCCTCTTGAATTAACAATGAACCCCAAAAACTTCCTTGATCCAACTCCGAAGGAACATTTGAGAGGATTTAGTTTCATCTGATACTTGTTCAATACATCAAAACACTCTTGCAAATCCTTCACATGTCCTTCTGCCTTTTTTGACTTTACCAGCATGTCATCCATGTACACTTCCATGTTTACGCTGATCAACTCTTTAAACATGTGGTTAACCAATCGCTGGTAAGTCGCACCTGCGTTTTTCAGTCCGAAGGGCATTACTTTATAACAGTATAAGCCCGTATCGGTCCGAAAGCTGGTGTGATCCTTGTCAGGGGGATGCATGCTAATCTGATTGTAGCTTGAATATGCATCCATGAAGGAGAGGATCTCGTGTCCTGCAGTAGCATCGACCAACTGGTCGATCCTTGGGAGTGGGAAGTAATCCTTCGGGCAGGCTTTATTGAGATCTGTAAAATCCACACAGGTTCGCCATTTTCCATTAGGCTTGGGAACGAGTACTGGATTAGAGACCCACGATGGATAAAACGCCACCCTGATGAACCCATTCTCCTTTAATCACTCAACTTCTTCTTTTAAGGCTCTCGACCGTTCCTTATCGAGCAGCCTTCTTTTTTGCTACACGGGTGGAAAACTCTTGTCTATGTTTAGGACATGGATGATAACTGCAGGGTCTATCCCAGCCATGTCTTTGTGTGACCAGGCAAAGACTTCCTGGTTCTTCCGCAAAAATTCCACCAGTGCATGCTTCGTGGTTGGTTCTAGGTTTTTCCCGACCTTCACGACTCTGGTCGGGTCTTTTTCGTCAAGTTGGACCTCTTCCAGGTCCTCGACGGGTCCAACGTTCTCTTCAAAATCCCCAAAGCGAGAATCTAAATATCTATCCTCACTTTGGGCAACACCCTATTTGGTGACCTCATCACCGGATTGGGCTTGTGTATCAATTGCCATCTGCAACCTATCTGAGGGAGTGCTCTTTGACATTCCCTTCTTCGCCTTCGTGACTGAGGCGTTGTAGCACTCCCTGGCCTCCCTCTGGTTTCCCAACACGCGTCCTACCCCTGCGTCTGTTGGGAATTTCATGGCTAAGTGCCACATAGAGGTGACGACCCGTAGATCAACCAGTATAGGCCTCCCAATGATGGCATTGTACACCGAAGGACAATCAACTACCATAAAAGTAGCGAGTAATGTCCTAGTAGCAGGCGATGTACCTGCTGTCACTGGTAGTCTGATTGACTCTGCGGGGGCGAGTCCTTCACCAGAGAAGCCGTATATCGTTTGATTGCAGGGCTCCAGGTCCTTAACGAACAACTTCATGCGTTCCAGCGAAGACTTATACAGGATATTCATCGAACTTCCTGTATCGACCAGCACTCTCTTAACCATCATGTTGGCCATTTGGATATCCACGACCAGCGGATCGGAATGTGGGAACCGGACATGTTGGGCATCGCTATCAGAGAAGGTTATCTCGCCTTCTTCTGACCGAACCTTCTTCGGCGTGCGGTCATCCACAGTCATCATCTCGATGTATTGGTCGTGGCGTAGAGTCCGAGCATATCGTTCTCTGGCCTTTCCGCTGTTTCCTACGAGGTGCGGGCCTCCACAGATGGTTAACAACGTGCCAGTTACGGGATCAGGCTACAAAGGTGGCGAGCGTTGGCGCGTGCTCGTTGCCACCTGGAGCTTCTCCTTGGGAATTTCCCGAGGCCCGTATATATCTTCTCAAGTGTCCTTGTCTAATAAGAAACTCGATCTCATCCTTCAGCTGGTTGCATTCGTTGGCATCATGTCCGTAGTCGTTATGATAACGACAGAACTTGGTAGTGTCTCTTTTTGAAATATCCTTTCGAATGGGGGCAGGCTTCTTATAAGGCGCACTGGAACTCGTGGCCTGATACACTTCTCCCCGAGACTCAACTAGGGCAGTATAGTTAGTGAACCGAGGTTCATAACGGTTACCCTTGGCTCGTTTATTGTCAGAGCTGGAAGGCTCATTGTGTGGTCGTTTCCCCCCATTCTTGCCATTGTCGTTGCCGTTCCTGTTGCCTTTGCCGTTGCCGTTGGGCTTGGACCCATTGGCGGCTTTGGCGGGCTCGGCGGTCCCCTTATCTTTGCCTGGGGGTTTTCCTTCGTCGGCGATGGCATCTTTGAGCTTGATGTAGCGATCAGCCCGATCCAAGAATTCCTGGGTAGTTCTAACCCCATGTTTTCGGAGGCTGTTCCAAAGAGGAGTGCGGCGCTTAACCCCTGCGGTTATGGCCATCATCTTTCCTTCGTCTCCCACTGTTTTTGCTCCAGTAGCTGCTCACATAAAGCGCGGGACGTAGTCCTTCAGTGGTTCTCCATCTTGCTGGCGTATTTCAACCAGTTGGTTTGCTTCAGTCGGGTGCACACGACCCGCGTAGAACTATCCGTAAAACTCCTTTACGAACATTTCCCAGGAAACTATACTTGTAGGAGGGAATTTGAAAAACCACTCCTGTGCGGCATCAGAAAGTGTTGTAGGGAAGATCCTGCACCGAGCGTCTTCGGACACTTTCTGAATGTCCATTTGTATCTCAAACCTGTTGACGTGAGATATTGGGTCACCATACCCATCAAAGTTTGGAAGCGTAGGCATTTTAAACTTGCTAGGAGTTTCTGCCATAGCTATCCTCTGGACGAAAGGAGTGCCTTTCCTCCTGTCGTGGTCGATGTAAGATGTTCTTCCCCCGACCAGTTACTACACTGCCTGGTTGAGGGCATCTATCTGGGCATGCACAGTGCTAGGAATCATCGTGGCCTCTGGTGCTGGGGGGACGTACTCACCGTGCCGCTCGCGGCGATCGTTGAGTATATCTCTTAAGTCCTCGTCTCTTCTCCGCTGCTCGCTAGCTCCGAGCCGGTTGAAGAAGTTATTTTGCCTGGGCTGCCCCCCAGCGTCCCGTCTGTCGGGTTGGTCATCCTGAGGTGGTTGGCTTCTGCCTCCACCTCTTTCTTCATTCCTCCGACCGGCCTTTCCTCTGCCTGAGTCGGCCTCATTATAACCATGGTCGTCTCTGAATCTTGATTGGCTATGGTGGGATCGACTGTTCCCTCGATTGCCTTCCCGGGCTGAAACCTCCCGAGCGTTAGAGGGTGGTCTGCGTTGGTCATTAGGTCCCCGTGCATTACCATGCCGTGGGGGGCCTTGGACCGCAGAGCCTAACTCTGAGTTCCTCCTGTTTCCAGGAGGATACTGTCCTCTGCTCGGAGGGTTTGGCTTGTCGCCCCTATGGCGTCTAGGACTACGAGGCTGCTGCCCGGTCCTATTCTGCCTCTGCTGCGGGGGATTGCTGCGACCAGCCTGGGACGGAGGCTGTGCCTCAAGGTCTCCTAGTGGGACATCGTCTTGAGGCGTCGGTGGCTGCTCAGGCCTTTGCGGGCTCGAGGGTTGGATAGGTGGGCTAGGATTGGGACCCCTGCGGGGTGGCCCATTCGCGGGTTGATCAGGCTGCGAGGCAGGTGCAGCCTGATTCCTAGCCAATTGCAAGGCTGCCTCGAGGGCTGCCATGGCCTCGCTCGGGTGACGGTCCATCTCCGCCTGCCTTTCACTCAGCTCCAGGTGCTGCCGCTCAATTTCCTGCTGCTGCCGCGCCATGATTTCGGCAGCACTTTCCTGGCCGGCCCTCAGATTGGCCAGCTCTTCATGCAATGCCCCTAGGGTACTCTTCAGCGTCGCGTCGTCCATTTCTTCCTCATCAAATTCCAAATGTGGCTCATCCTCAGCCACGTTGGGAGGAGGAGGAGGTGGGTTAGATGGTACAGCGCCGGCTGCCTGTCCAGTTTTCCTGGTAGTTTTCGCCATTGGTCTTCTCAACAATGCTGTATCAAGCTCTCAATGAAAGCACCAGAATGTTGACCCTGATTTTGGCCAACTGACACGGAGTCAAATTTGCTTGATGTGAAAAAACACGTTGGAAAGAATGTGATGACGAAATGATAAAGAACACAAGAGTTTATAGTGGTTCGGCCCCAGAATCTGGTAATAACCTACGTCCACTTGGATTGTTATTGATATAAGACTCAAATGAGTGATCAAAGAACTAGGGTTCAATGAGTTTCACCAACCTCTGAGGAACCAAACAATATATCAAAAAGAATTACTTTAGTCTCCAATAATTCGAAAGCCAAAAGTCCCTTCCTTGAGCTATCTTTCTCTATTTATAGGCTCAAGGAAGATTACATGAATTTGTTACAGATATTCTTTCCTAAATAATCGGATACTCAGGAAATCGTGGGAGTCAATTTCGGGATTGATAAAGATCTTTATAAAAATATCATGAGGCATGCGGAACCTGCGACCATACTGGTCGCAGGTAAGTTTCGGCTGCCTACTGCTTGTAATTTGTCTTCTGGTCGATACCCTAGCAGAGTTCCGCCAAGTGTCAGCCACGTATCCGGGAATCACTTGCCACGTCATTCGTGCTTGTTTTTTGGATAACAGGTTGGGTATTTGGGAAGAAGAGGGAAAAAAAGGGTTGGGTATTTGGGTACGACTGGGTATTTGGGAAGAAGAGGGAAATAAAATTGGGTATTTGGGAAAGAGAAGAAGAAAGGGGTTGGGTATTCAGGAAGAAAGAAGAAGAAGAAGAAGAAGAAAATGGTTGAGTATTCAGGAAGAAAGAAGAAGAAGAAGATGATGAACTTTTTTAAGGGAAGAAGAAGATGAACGAAGGGAGAGACCAAGAAGAGCAGAAAAAAATTAAAAAGAAAAGTCTAAATATTTTTATTTAAATACATAAAATGAAATAGAATTTAATTATTTTGTTTTATATTTTTAAATTATTTTAAATTTTAAATTAATTTTTTTTAATAATCTTTTAATATTTAAATAAAATTAGACCAATAAGGTATAACCACGTAGGTCCCTGGTCAGACTTAACGGCCCAGGGATCAACGTCTGCACAAAATGAGTAACGGTAGGCATTATTGCTGCCAAAAATTTTACATAGGCATTTAAGTACAACAAATCTAACTACATAGTTATTATTACTGCAAATTTCCCTTATTAAATTGATATGTGAATATATGATCAGTTAAAATTAATGATATTATTGCTACAAAAAGAAAAAAAATTATGATATTATTCGAATATTAGTGTTGAATATTTGCTTTCTCCGTCCAGTTGCTCAAGTGAAACAATATTAAGAATTGATAATGTATTAGCATTGTTTCTTGAAGTAAAGTTAAAGCTCTCTTCTTTTAGATTAACAGCATGTTTGTCATTGTTACTAAATGCTTTTTTTTTTTAATATAAAAATTATTCTCTGAAAACAAATAGGGTGATTGGTATAATGAATAGATTTTTAAAACAATGTTAAAAAATGTTTTGAGAATAAAATTATTGTTTTTTTTATTTGAGTTTTTCAAAAATAATTTTTTGTCAATTATTTTAACACTTTTTCTTAGATCATCTAGACAAAAAAAAAAAGTCAATGCTATATTTGATTTAATATCTGTAACTGTGCTCACATGCAAATTCATTCAAAAAGTTAATAGAATTATTAATCATCATTTAATATTTATTGAGAGTATTAAAAAAAATCATGTTTTTATTGTCCAACCTATGGAAATATGGTAAATAAAAAAATGAAATTTATAATAATTATAAATCATAATAATTAGTGGCAATATCATAAAAATATGAAATTAAATATTATCCCAAATTTGACTCGAGCTACATTTTATACCAAATCTTTTTACAACACTATTGAAGTTGTGTAATCTTTTTACAATTTTGTTGTTGTGTTTTTTAAAAAATTTCTAAAATATAACAATGCATCACTTTTTGGGTTAATTACAAAACGTACGGTGTTTGAAAAAAATAATCTAAATATACAGTTATATAAAATAATTACAAATTTACGGTATTAACTTTCAAGTTCTCTTAATTGCTAACACACCTACACAATTATGCATCACTTCACCTCAGTTCATCAAACTAATATTATATATATAATTATAAATCTTGGGCACGCTAGTTTTAAACTGAAAAACAAATATTTATATATATATGATGATGTTTTACTCTTTTCTTTCTATTCTCTATACTTATTTTTTGTCTTTTTTTCTTCAGTAATTAGTTCATACATATTTTTAGTATGCTAATAATAATAATAATAATTACAAATAAATTTATTTTACTTATAAATATTTAAAATGAATATAATTATTAATATTAAATAAATATTTATGCTTATATAAAATATTATATATTTAATCAATATAATCTATTTCTTTATTAGTTGTGACAATTTAAAATATATATATATATTACTTGTTTAATGCAATTTTACATTTTTGTATATACTAGTTATAAAATAAAATTATATCTTTTAGTTACAAACTTAGTTTTATATATTTTTATTACAAATATGTTAACTAAATTCACAACTTACTTTTTAAAAATATTAGTCACAAATATAAATTTTTTTAGTTATAAAATTAGTTATGTAAACCATTGTTACAAAAATAAAAAAATTTAGCAACAAATTATTTTGTAAATGTTGTCTACAAAAATATAAAATTTGTTTACTAATCTGTAAAACTTGGTTATATATTTGTAAAAGTTGTTTACAAAAATATTTTTATGTAACTGGTTTACGCATCTGTAACACATGTTTACGAATTTGTAACGGCTATTAACAAAAAAAAGTTGTATTTTACTACTACTCCGTATTTATACTTTTCTCCCTCCATGTTTTTCATAAAAAAATCCGTATTTTTGTAATCTACTATATTTTTCATATTTTTTTTTAAATGTTAATGTATTTTTGTGACTTTCCCTCACTTTTTTGACACTTTATTAAAAATGCTCTTACATCATTTTTTTTCGTCACTTTTTGACTTTACAGATCATTTTTCTTATATTTGTTTCTCATTATTTTCTCGCACATCTCTCTTATTAATTTTTCTCTTTTTCTATCTACGTACTATCTTTCATCTTATATTTTCATCATTTTCTCACATTATTTAATCATTATTTATCATAAATTTTCACAATAATTTCTTTTTATAAATATAATTATTAATTTTCCTATTCAAGTATTTTTTTTTTTTAAATTACAAATTTAATTTTATAAAACATAACCAAACACCCCTTGTTCAACAAAAGTTGTTTTCTATTTTCATTTCAGAAATCACAGGTTTGAAAACAAAAAACAAACCATGTCAAATGGACAATAAAATCTCTTCATTGCTAACTCAAGCCAAAATGGTTATAATCAAAATGTTGAGTCACCAAAGTCCCCCATTTCAAGCTCATGTCGACATGAAAAATCCAAGCCGAAAAAAAATACGAAAATTATATTCTTAGTAGGTCTTCATTTGCACACTTTTAGAAAAATTAACTTGAAGAAGTTTATGCAAATAGAATATCTTCAAGATGAAGTGGTTTTTACTTTCCAAATAAATATACTTTATTTATGAACATGTGTAATTGAGTTACAATCTCATAAAGGAAAAGCCTTAATCAGAGTGAATGATGTGGTGAGTATAAACTTGAACAGTTTAACTTGCAGTAAAAATTTGGTATTAATTAGAGGAACTTGTAAAAAGATTTAGTGTGATTTCAGTGAATGACAGTAAAACTTTCTGCAAGATTTCCACCACCTGGTGAAAATCAACTATTTATTATAAAAGAATGAAGATTTATTAAGACCGCATATAAACTTAGTTGTACACGCCTTCCTTGTTAGAACTCCATTATAATGAAGAATTCATTGGGAAGCTGTGATTACTTATCTCAAAATTACAGCAGCTTCAAGCTGGGGATACCACCTTGCACAATGAATTGTATGCTTCGGCACAATGCTTGAATTTCTCTTCAGCCATTGCCTGCAAAACATGCATATGTAAGAAACTAAAACATTAAGTTTCAAGATGAACTCTACATATGGACGTCAAGTGAGCGATCATCATACAACAGCACAAAATGCGATTTTTTCAGCTTGGCGGGTTTCACAAATCCAAGGTAATTCTCTCCAGTATTCTTAAACCCTGCATTGCCCAAGAGAAGTTGGAATTTGATCCAATGCCCTTGGTTCTAATAACAAGTGAGTTTACTAGGTGCTGGCATGGCAGCTTCAATATCAAGTTGATCATAATGAGATCTCTGTCTTGCTATTTTGTTCATAATGTGGTGCAAGACTATTTAATTCTTTAAATATCTACCCAATATTCTAGTTCATCTAATTCTCCTATCATCTTGAAGAGCAACAGTTAAATGTTATGATCAATGAGATGTGGGGAGTTGTGATATAACAAAAAAACCAAAAAAGTCATTCTTTGAAATAAAAACTGAAAGATTGGTGTTTGATCACTTAAAAAGACATCCAAAGAATAAAATGATCCGCAAAAGTTTTATGGGCTAATAGCTGACAACTGAACTTGATTCTTTTCGCACATTTACATCTGAAATAAATCAAATAGAGCTACAGTTAAGAAATTGAACCTGTGAAGGGCCTTGATGCTTATCCGGATGCCATTTTAAAGCAGATAAACGGAAACTGCCAGGACAAGGACAATGCAAAGGACATAAACCGTGTAAGAATAGAATGCGGAAATTTGATATATAACATTGATCTCACATGTGATTTCTACTTGTAAATAAAGAGGTCTAAATCACTTACGCCTTTTTTACATCATCTAATTTCAAAGGGCCGGTTAGAGGCAGACCGAGAACTGTTCTATCAGAAGATGATCCTGCAGTATAGGATTCGTCATCAGACTCAGAATCACTACTGCCCTCAAATGATTTACTTCTATAGTTCCAGTTTGATCGTTCTTGCCACTCAAATTCAGATGCTGAATCTCTGAAGAAAGACTCATTTCTTAAGTTAAAAGACCAAGTATACCATCTGTTTCCAAAAGTTGCTCGAAAAACTGTCTCATGATCATTGAAATTCTCATTGAAACCCTCTCCTCTAAATTTAGCTGAAGATGCAAAATCCGGCAAGGGAACTTATTAGGATACAAGTGCAGTATAAAACAAGTAATCCATCAAAAACATGTGATTATAGTTTCTAACCTAAGATCTGTTACATCTTTACATTTAACAATGAGAAAGTACCAAGGTGTATTCTTTAGAATCCCTTCACAAATCCCACCTCAGACAATATCTTTAATCATCAAAGTCCTCTACTCATCCCAATTTTTCTTAGGCACTTTCCATATAAAATAAGGGAAACACATGGATCTAATGTTGTTTTTTATTTTTATTTTTAGCCAAAATAACATTTCTGAGATTATTTAGGTGTCATTGTCATAAAATTTATGACTACTGGTTAAAATGAGACGTTTATTGGTTAAAAGTGTTTCTAAGATAATATGATTCTTCGTCTAAATGCACTTCACAGACCCCAAAATGT
This sequence comes from Humulus lupulus, assembly GCF_963169125.1. Classification (NCBI taxonomy): domain Eukaryota; kingdom Viridiplantae; phylum Streptophyta; class Magnoliopsida; order Rosales; family Cannabaceae; genus Humulus; species Humulus lupulus. The sequence continues at coordinate 210,631,601 of NC_084793.1, forward strand.
TTAATAACATCATTTTGAGCGTAGAATAGAAACTGTAAATCTATTGAAAACATAGGAAGTTATTTGTCAATAGAGTTCTGGTAATACATAATCATGTTTTGTTGCACTAGGCATCCATATATATGTCAATAGAAGGGCACATACCAGTATCAAATTGACATTTACTTGGCGGTTCCATATTTCCAACAATAAACAAGACAGTATCATAAGTTCTGTTTGGTAATTTTCATAAAGTAAGCTTTTTTTCAAGCATCTTCAATTACATTTCGCTTACACATACCGCGCAAACAATTGAGAAAAATAAATAGAAACAGCCATTTACTTCTCACATGGGAATGAAAAGTTAACTTTTTCTCTTTTGAACAATGCACCCACAGCCATTTACTTGAGCCGTGAATTATATAAATTTGATCCACAATAAAACTCTCCATTACATAAATTCGTCTAATAGCTATGCTATGTTCATAAAGAAATTTTAAAAAGTGCCACAATATGAATTCTTTGATAATGAATAGGAAGCTAATTGCACGGAACAGTTTTGCAGTGATCACAAGATGCATAACCAAGTTTTTCAAGTTTACAACTGAGATAACAAATCGTCAACTGATGTGATAGTGATATAATGGTATTTCCTCACCCTTAATTTAAATCATATTTAAATAACTAAGAAAAAAAATATGATAATTTAATAAAATTATAAAAAACTCACCTTTTGTTTTCTTTTGTTGAGCTTTGTAAGCATGCTTAGCTGAATACTTTGGCTTATGTTTCTTTCGAGAGTTATCTGATTTATCTGCCTGCCCACCAGGTCTCCACATTGAGTCATCATCCTAGGTAAAAGTGGAAATAAAAACAAATCAATACTCAAAAAGTGAAAATGCATAATGCGAAAATATAGAGCAGGAACAGCAAACATTATAATAAATTTCAACATGGCATGTAATGGAATGGAGTTTAATTAAAAATTAAAAGAAAAAAAAAAGTTGCAGATAGTTTACTTGAAATGAAAATTTGGAGGCCCCGCTTTTGTTCAGAAGATCTTTCAATGCCTTCTTAGCATCAGCTCGCTTTTGACGTGTTGCATACCTGATATAATTCTGAATTCAATATTTTCGTAGTAAGAAATACAATCATATAAAGGGAAGCCCAACTAACTAACATCATGCAGATACATGGTACAAACTGTCAAGGTGTCAATTTACATATATGTATGCAACCAAATGCTTATAAGATAGCGTCTTCTTTTCAATACATAATCAGCAAAACATGCTAATTCAACCATGTACGGAATTTAGCAGAAGCAATAAATATCACTTGACCTCACACATTGGAACCAATTCTAAGTCTAGTTACCATCCCATATATCAGAAAAGATATCAGCTTGGGAATATGAACCTTGAAGTCCCAATGCAAAAGTCAATTCAGTAGTTAGGTTTCAATTTCCAGTTTCTCAACAACCCACTTATGAAAAGAACGAAGAAAAAAAAGTCCATAACTGAAACTCCGGATACCACACTTTACAGGTGACAGTGGCCTTTTAGTGATATATTAATTTACATTGTCGTATAGTTCATATATTTACCCTTATAGTACGTAATACAGAACAACAAATTATAATATCAAGCTTTTCAATACCTTTGATGGTTGTTGACCTCCTTCTACATCCTGCTCCAAATGAAGAAAAGCAGAATAAGAATTGACAGAAGAAACCATGTAACCAATAATCATGGAAAAGAAAATTCCCTTCCCACTAAATATAACAGAAAGATGGTTAAACTTAAATACAAGCACCTATGCAATGAGTACGCACAAAATATGTCCTAATAGATTATTTATAAACTAAATACAGAAAATACCAAATGCACAACTTTAACCAAAAGTAAAGAGTGCCCTTCTATATCCAAATAAACATTTACAGATAATCTAACCATCATCAAGGGGAAAAAAAACAAGAAGGAACATAATCTATAAAAGGTACAGTAATGAAACAACGAACTGGTCATAAAATACATCTGATAACTAAAACCTGAGACACTTAAAAGATAAAATTGCACGAAGACAAAAGGGAAAACAACTTACAGAATTCCATTTGTTCTTCCATTTTTCACATGAAACCGGAGTAGAATGGAACGAAGCCCGATAGGTTGTCGTAGATGATGATGAAATCAACGAGTTCTTCAACAACAAGACGTTTCGCCATCTGGGCATTGGCATATTGAACAAAATTTTGAAAGAACTAACAAAGTATGAATAAATATAAATATATAGTCTTTATTTTTTTAATTTTGTTCTTAAAATTCCAGGGAATTAGGCTACTTCAAAGGAAGGGCAGGTTCAAAATCTGTGGCCCGGCCAAAAGGGTTAGGCATCAGCGAGAATAGAGAGAGACATTTCTAAGACCACACCTGCGACCGTGAGAATGGCACGAAGGTGAAGGTGCGATGAAAATTGGGCCTAAATCTAGGCAGGCAAACTTGAGACTATGAATTTTTTTTCTTCATAAATACACATACTTTTTGTTTTTAATTTTTAGGGGAAATAGCACTAGCTCCAAACTTTTAGTTGTATTAGTTAAGTTACTAATTTTTTTTTAAGCAGTTAGATACAAATTTTTTACTTTTTGGCTCACTTTCCTTATATTTTATTAAATAAACCCTAATTTATAAAGATAAAATTTAATTTAAAAATAATAATAATGATAACACAGTTCCTATTTTTTTTTTCTTTTTAAGCCTATTTTAATTAATTAATTATTATCAAATATATTATTTTAGTAAATTAACATTAATATTTTCTTCAAATATTAAGAAATAAAAAAATATTTTCTAGTATACCTTTAAAATATATAACATATCACTTATATATTAATTAATTTATTATTTTTAATAAAAATATTTATATACTTTAAATTTTAGAAGCATGAATTATTAAGAGTGCTTCAATTTATATTCTAATTTTTTCTTACTACAATCATTTCTATTTAAACTCATTGTGAAAGATAATAAAAACATTTATATGCATGGAAATAATTTTTAACAATGCACGAGGAGTTTAAATAGAAATGTGTATTATGAGAAAAAATGAGAATATATATAGAATCACCCTTAATAAGTTTTATACTTATAAAATTTAAAGTATGTAATTTTTTTAATAAAAATAATTAATATATAAGTGATATAATAAATATTTTAGAGGGATAATAGAAAATAATTTTTTATTATCTTATAATATTTGATAAATATTTAGATCAATTTATCAAAATAATATATTTGGTGATAATTAATTAATTAAAACGGACTTAAAAGAGAAGAAAAAATGTGTGCTATGTTTTTTTTTTGGTTAAAATTCTATATTACCCTTATAAATTAGGGTCTATTTAATAAAATATAAAATTAGAGACCTATGTGAGCCAAAAAAAATAAAAGTTAGAATCTAATTGCTACAAAAAAATATTGGGAACCTAAGTGATAGAACTAATAAAGTTAGGGGACTCCAAATGCTATTTTGCCTAAAAAAATTTTAAAAAAAAACTTTTTTGGGGTTCCCAATAATTTTTTTCTTCAAAAATACCATATTAAGTCTTCCAAAATACAATTTTTCAAAATATTTTAATTATAAAATTATAGAGAACAATTAAATATAAACTCAAAATAAACTTGAAAAATTATCAAAAAATTATAAAGATTTTTTTAATATATGTATACCCAAATTAAAATAACAATATTTCCAATAAATACCGAAAATAAACTAAAAATAAACAGAAATCAACTAACTAAAATATACTTAAGAAAAACTAAACATATACTTATAAACTCAAAAAAATCACTAAAAGTAATATGGAAAAAATTACCAAAAACTAAACTAAAAAATCATAAGAATAAAAAGAGTAGTCACATGTGCTGCATATGAATAATATTATATAATAGGTCAATAATATTATTTTATGGTCACACAATAGGACATGCGTTGTGCACTAATAAAGCTACCTCCTTCATCACTATATTCTGATAACTAAACGAAACATGAGCAGCGTGTTTAGTGCTTTTGTTCAGCTTAGTAGTATGTTTAATTTACTAGAATTAGTCATGTTTTGTGAGCATTACCTAATGGTGTGTGTTCACTAACTTTTTTGTTAATAATTAATTAAACTAAAGCTTAAAGAAAAGAAGATTGGAACACAGATTTTGATGAATCAACCCAAATCTACGAGTAACTTATATTAGGATGCTAAAAACTTCCAAAGAGTTCTCTTGGTTTTCAGGCAGTGTATAAGCTCACTCTGAAAGTAGAAATTGGGATCTCTTACAATGTTTGCCCTAGCCTTATTTATAGGTTGTTGGAGCAATTAAGCTAATTAATTGGAGCTGATTACAATAATTCTCCTTTAATGGATGAGTTATTACAATATATGTAACGACCCAAATTCACTAATAAGGCTTAAAGGCATTTATTAGTGTGCCGGAGGGCACAACTGGATTATATATGATTTAAATGATTAAAAGTATGTTATGTGATCATTTGGATATCTGTGATGCATGACTATGTGTAATAGTATGCATGTAGACCCTGATTAGGTTAGAATGACATATTCGTAATTTTGGCCCGTTAAGGGCATAACTGTATATATCTGTGATAAATTGTTGAGACCACATTATTATGTGGATATATTTGTAATCTGTGACTCGAGGCGATCCTAGTTAGCGATTTAGCGAAAAAGTCACGGCGAGAATTTATACCTGGCTCGGGGCGAGCCTGGGGGAATTTCTGGGAATTTAGGAAATATATTGGAGTCTATGTTGATATTAAGGAATATAACTGGTGATTAGTTAGGTGTCGGAAAGTAAGAGTTAAATAATAGAGACATTCGAGGAATTAGCGGGAATTGGGTGTAATGACTAAAATGTCCTTATGAGGTTTAAAAGCTTAGTTTTAAATGGGAAGGCAAATTAGTCATTTGAGTTAAAGGTGGGGATAAGTATTATTAAGCTTTATGCCTTAGTGGGATGTGTAGAAAGTGTTGGAAGTCTGAAAAAAAGGAAAGAAAGAAAAGAAGGAAAAGGAAAGAAGGGAAAAAGCAGGAGTCTTTTCTCTTGCACGGGTTGGGCATTTCTTCACCAATTCTCTGGAAATTTGGAGCTAAAATTTAGAGAAGGCTTAGGCTAGGACTCAACACTAGGATCCTTGATTTGGCTTGGGGAATTGGCAGAGGTTACTCATCATTTGAGGTAAGGTTTTGAGGTTGTTATTCAGTTCTTAGTTTTGGTGTTGAATTGGTTTTCTAAGCTGAGTTTCTGTGGGAATTCTAGGGAATTAAACCTAAGGGTTTAAGGAGGTGAAGGCTAAGCAATTGTGGAAGATAACCTAGGTTGAGCTCATCCATCAAAGGTAAGAAATCCTAGATTTAAGTTCTGTGATTTCAGTTGATTTATGTTGAGTTTTTGAACTCTAAGTTCAGCCATGGTGAATTTTGTGTTTTGGGGTGCATGTGATTGAATTATTTGTGGTTAGGTTGTTTGGGATGAGTTGGAGATGTTGGGAGGCTTGTTTTGAAGTTTGGTTGAGTTTTAGAAAGGTTTGGCTCGAGGAAATTCGAAGAGGAGAAGTCTGGGTATTGCCTGGCTGTGACTAGCGTTGTAGCGCTAGCCTTAGGGCGCTACAGTGCTAGGCTTGGGTGTCTGGGAGCCTGATGGCTCTGTTTGTAGCGTTGTGGTGCTACCATATTCCCAGAAGGGGATTTTTGGGTTATTTCTTAGGGTTTTTGGCCGGGGGCTCGGGGTTTGGTTCCACCACCCCGTTTGGTGGAATTAGGGCTTCCCGAGGGCTCGGGATTGGTCCCGAGGCTAGGTTTTGGAATTGAAGTTTGGAGTTGGTTCTAACTTGTGACCGTGACTAGGTGTACGCTAGGGCTCGGACGAGATCGTGCTTGAGGGTTGAACTGAACAAAGCTATCGGAATCTAAGGGTAAGAAAATTGCACCCGGTTATGTGTTTGTGATGGGACTAAGAGTTCCCTATATTTGTATGATGTCATAGATGGTATTATGCCATGGGACACGTGATAAACGGCCTAAGAGTGTTGTAAATAATACTTGCGCACAGGGCGCGGCTCTGCCACTAGTAGCTGAGGACAGCTTAATAATCACTGAGCTTGTAACGCCCCAAACTCCAGGGACCGTTACGGTGTGCCTTGTAAACAATGCTAAACTCGCTAATCGAGTCATTTGGCCAAAATGTGTAACTAAGTATGATTAGCGGTTTAGGGTTTAAACATTTTGGTTAAGATGTAATGTTTCACTAGAACGTTTAATATATACACTGGGATCCCGAAAATAAAGTTTCAGAGTTTATTACAGAAAATATTTACAACAAGCCGTTCTAAGCGGCAAAACAGGGTTCAACCCTAGTTCCACTTTAAACCTCGGCCGTGGCAGACGAGCAGCTGCATATGTACACATCATCACCTAAGCTCTCCAACTCAAGGATGATCCAGCTTCCTCTTGCCCTTACCTGCACCACGTAGCACCCGTGAGCCAAAGCCCAGCAAGAAAACCAATAAAGTGTGACATAGTCTCAACAACGATAATAATAACCATTCAGGACTATCAGTCCAATCGAATAGGTGACAATAGCCAAAAGTCACAATAATGAGCATCGCTCCTTCTAGCCATGTGACGATAAGGTCACCAGGGCTTAACTAACAAGTGATCCTTTTATATGTTTGATTAGGACAGGTGCATGGTGAATGGTCACCAACATAACCTTCCTCCCGACCCTAGAGTCGTGCAATGGACAGCGTCCCCTGGCCATGTGACAAACAATCACCGGGGTCATGTACCTTGGCCATAAACATCTGGTCATAGACCAGGCAAGCGCTTATAGTTCTCATTGACCTTCCAATCGGTCCAGCATTAATACCCCATATGAGTCATTCAATGCCGACCTCGATTGGATCTAATATTTATTTGGCACGGCGTTCACAACGCACTGCCACCTCTGACCCTTGGGTCGGTAACACGACCAGTGCTCAACCCTTGGTGAACTTAACTAATAAGTCACAGCTTCACAGACGGATCTGACACCATTGTCGATTCTAACTAATAAGTCAGCGCCATACACAGGTAAGCCATGCCACCAAACGTATATCACATGTCCAATATCCATAAACAAGGCATTCAGCATGCTTACTTAACAGGTACTAGTACAATTAGGACCATGCACAACACAGAGGCTCAAGCTCTGAACGAAAACATACTCAGTATACAAAGCATGTCCTAATCACATGTTTCCCATGCATCATATGCATAATAATCAACAATCCAACATGCACCAATAATAGCCATGCATGTCACGTTTAATAATCAACCAACATGCATCAAGAATAGCCATGCATGTCATACTTAACAACTAACCAACATGCATCAAGAATAGCCATGCATGTCACACTTAATAATTAACCAACATGCATCAAGAATAGCCATGCATGTCATACATATACACAGGGTGCAGTTTTCTTACCTTTGGTCCAAGCACGGGTTACCAACAAACGAGCAACAAGCACGATCCTGATTCCAAGCCTCTAGTGATAACCTAGTCACAACTACAAATGGTGATCCAATGAGTTCAAGTTCTAAAACCAATCCCGGAACCAAGACCTAGCCTCCGAGACATCAAACGCCACCAATCCGGGTAGTAGGAATGATCCCGAGGCCTAAGGTTTGAGTTCCCATGACTAAAAACCCATTTTGGTCACTTTTCCTCTTTTGAGCCGCGGCCCCAACCCTTAGAGCCGCAGCCCCACTCAAGTCAGGCCCAAAAATCCTCTCTGACATCAATTAGAGCCTCAGCGCTACCCCATAGAGCCGCAGCTCAAATAGCCCATCAGCACCAAATCAGCAACTTCTTCAAGCTTGAGCCGCAGCGCCCAAGAACAGAGCCGCGGCTCAACCTCGAACCCAGCCCAAAAATCCTCCATTTCTTCATCTAAAATCCTTTCATAAACATATCCAAACATCTCCAAACTCAAAAATCAAAGTTCCCAAACATCCTCATGATCCAAAACCCATAAAACCCAAGTCTCAAATCACCCAAAAACACATCAAAACACAAAATCCAATTCAAGCTTAAAAACTTTAAAAACTTAGAACTTAAAACTTGAATTACCTCCAATTGAGTTGTTTCCAACTAAATCCTCCGGCTAATAAGCTTCTAATCTTTCCTAGGGTCGCTATGTCTCGATCCTCGCTTGAATCCGAGTCCTAGAACTCAAGTTTCCTTCGAAAATGCGATCGGGAGACGAAAGTGGAACTTAGAGGGAGAGAGAACGTACAGAACGTTATTTTTATTCTTTTAAAATGTTACTTCAAGCTTAAGTAGCCTCAACCCTTATCCTAATGCTCGGGGTCCCGAAAACACCCCCGGGGACAAAATAGTCAAAACCTCCAGAATTTCCCCCTGATCTTACTAACTCCCAATTTATCACCAACTATTAATTCCCATTACCCAATAACCCGGTAATGCTCTAAATACCCCTTGACTTACTCCAAGTCAAGCTTAAATCCCGTTGTGACTTTCCCACTAGCTTACCTCCTAGGATCGTCTTGTGCTGGGTAACCCTGGCATAACCAAATAATAACAAAGCACCACGTCCATTTCACATATATGCCAAAAATGCCCGAGATGGCCAAAATATGAAAATCACCCAATTCATCACAAATGGGTTCACATGCATATTTAATACACCTAAACATGCATATTATCATTAAATAATACAATAAAGCAATTATGGCCCTCCCGGCCTCCTAATCAAGGTCATAGACCTTATTAGGAAATTTGGGGCATTACAGAGCTGGCCGGAGTCAGTGGGATAAATAGAGGGTGCGGCCTAAGGGCGTTAACCCTGGTTATCTTATGTGAAATGGTTATTAGAATAAAATGATGTGCTTGGTATGCTGAATACTTGATTATTGTGAATACTTGGGTTGTTGAGTATATCAGTATACTGTATGAGTTATCTGGTTGTTTTGTTAGATAGTTATGCTCTGTTATTGTGTTTTCTTGCTGGGCCTTGGCTCACGGGTGCTACATGGTGCAAGTAAAGGCAAAGGCAAAGTGGACCAGTCTTGAGATGGAGAGCTTTGGGGCTGAATGTACATAGTCAGTCGATCGGCCGCCACGACCGAGGAGTGGTACGGGACGAGAAAAGCCTAATTGTCTGTTTTGCCTTAGAGTGGCTAGTAACTGTATTTTGATCCTGAAATTTTGTATACTGTCTTTTAACTTTACTACTTCTGGGATCCCATGTAAAGAAAATGTTTGTTTATAAGAAATAAACGTTTGAGACCAAAATCTTTTAACCCTAGTTCAACTGTAGTTTCAGTAACACGTTTCTAGCTAAATGACTTGATTAGCAAGTCTTGCACCTTTATAAATACACAGTGTAACGATCTTGGCTATCCAGGGCGTTACAAGATAAATGTACATTCTTTGTTTAAATGAGTTGGTGGGCTTCAGCGTATCTTGGTGGGCACAAAGAAGGGAATGTTAGCCCACATTGTTGTTCGGGAAAACATCTCTGACACTGTCAGGATGATTGTTGCATGTTTTCCCATGTCATGCGACGTTGTGAGACAGCCATTTTGTCGCTTGTACGAAGTCAACTCCACGATCCATGTGAGAGTAGATGTCATAAAGCTGTCGATAATGCCCTACTAATCCAGAACCGTTACTCTGTGTATTTAAGATAATGCTTAACTCGATATGAGAGTCATTTGGACCCGAAAGTGTAATTAAGATTGGTTAAAAGCTTAGGTAATAAAATTTCGGCCAAAAGATATAAACTTTTCAATTAAAACTATAAATATTTACAATGGATACCAAAAGAGTTAATTACAACGTGATTATAAACAAAGTTTACAAAATAGTCGACCTAAGCAAAAAAATTGAACTCATATCCTATGTCCCTCAAAACAACTTGATCGTGGTGGCCAAGCAGGTCGAACATGTAGGCGCCGCCCTAACGCCCTCTAACTCATGGTTGGTCGACGTTCCTTTTACCCTTACATGCACCATAGAGCACCCGTGAGCCAAGCCCCGCAAATAAAACCATCATGACATTATTATTAACCAATTAAACATGAATAGCTAGCAACATGCTTTCACAAGTAATAAACAACTCATTTTAGTTCATAAATAGAGTACACGACCAGTGTCGTGCGAAGTGCTTCTCCTGGCACTAAGCATACAGCCATATGCCGAACGAGTGTGTACAACACTCCACAGTAGTCCTGCACCATCACAGCCTACATTTTGCATGTATTGCTGAATACGGCCTATGCCGATCAAACACATATAATCACAAAGCAATCAGATGCAATAATAATAATAGGAAAGATACCAACAACTTAACCATGTACACAACACAGTTATAACTATGTTCAGATAACAAGGTCAATGCCCAACACAAGGTACATGTGCCAGTTTTCTTACCTCGGGTCTGCTGCAAGAATCATGATGACCTCGAGTGCAATCCTCTCATAAGCTCTTCGAAAACCCTAGTCACAACAATAAGGTGTAGGTTTAGTCTCCCTTAAACCACAACCCAACATAACTTTTCTATGAACTTCACTAGGCTCCAAATACACTTTAAACATGCCCCATAATGTCCTAAGTGTTGGGTTTTATGCCCTTATAAAACTACATTTCTTATGTAATTCATTCATTATCAATAAAGTAGTAGATATCATTTTGTTCAATCAAATTGCGTTGTTTACATATGTTTATTACATGATTAATTATTATTAATACAAATGTTTATAAAATCTTGAACATATGTATAGTTACAATTATAGTGACTCGGTCACAGTGGATTACAATTTTAATAATATGTTCAAAAACATTTTGTCCTAAGATTAAATCAGTACACTGGATTTTTACTGATTGAGTAATCTACGATAAGATCTACTTATACATTGGACTGGACTGATATTGATTATTGACAAGATAAGTAAGTATTGTTATTATCTAATCTAATCATATCACAACGTTGATCATAAGTCAATTCAATCTTAATTTTGAGTGATTAATATTCTGTGAATTGTATTATTCAAGTCTTTTGATTTGTTCATTATCAGCTTACCCTACGAACTAGCTCATACTTACATATTGGAGATTTGGTAGTATAATTGATTGGAAGTATTTATCATAGATATGAAATCTATAGCTTTTGTTTAAGAAGTGAAACAATGACTTCCTTATAACTTGGTTCAAGTGTTAAATGACAGAGTACTCATTTCTGTAATTAAATTTACAGAAATATCATTTACAAGGAACTTAGTGGGAGTTAAGGATAAAATACCAACGAGGGGTAAAATGGTAATTTGCACCTGTCTCATTAGTAGATTATCTATAGAAGATTGAATGATGGTTATGGTTATAACAATGGATAACATATTTACATTTGATATAAAGCGTTCTATGAATTCAAGAGTGCAATTATGAGTTTATAGTGGAGTCACGAGGAATTAATAAGGTAGTGATTTTATTTGTTATAAATAAACTCACAGTAACTTATTGGATCTTGAGTTCATAGATCCATAGTCCCCGTGTCATCTCTTATGAAAATGAACCTAGTAGTCTTGAATAATTAATTATAAAAATATCATATTGACTAGGTCAATGAAAATAAATAATGTTAAATTATTTATTGATATTTTGTGAGAAAAGAAATAGAAGAAAATTTGAGGTTTTTATTGCAAAGTCTCAAAAAGAGAGTATTATAGCCAATTGGGATAATTATGTTAATATTGATAAATTTGTATTAATATTAATAAAATAAATTAAATAAAGATCAAAATTATAATTGGTTTATTTTGACATGTATTTAATTAATTATAATTAAAATAAAATTGGCAACTAAAACCTATCTTATGTCCTATCTAATTGCCTATATATACTAGTTTTATAGAATACATTAGGTAAGATGAATTTGACAATGTAAAAATTCACTACTAATATTCTATACCTAGACACCACTCTCTCTTAGTTTTCTCTCTAGGAAATTTATTCTCATGTGTTGAGGCTTGCCCACACAAACACTAGATTGTTTTAGGGAAAGACTTGGAAGACTGTTGTCTTGTTTCAAAGCGGTATGGATTCCTTGCAATTCCTATCATTCAACAAGGACAAAATGTTAGGGAATCCAAATGGTGTAGTCATTGTTCCGCTACGCACATTTTGTAAGTACTCTAATTGTTTTATTGTTGTATTTATGAATCTCTGTATGAAAATTACTTCTATGCATGTATTTATGTTTTTCTATTGTATTTTATTTTGTGCAATAGGGAGCATGCATATAGACTTATATAAATTAGATCCTACAATTGGTATCATGATAACTCTAAAAAATAGAATTATTTTACCACATTTTTTATGCTAATTGTTGCTTAGTCTTTGAGTTTTTAAGTAATTTTGAATTTATTAGTCTTATTGTAATTTTTTAGATATTTATGTGCTTTTATAGATATTTTATTATAATATGTTGTAGTTTAATTATTTGAAATTAGTATTGTTAAGTTAGAAGTAAAAAGATGCACTTTTGAGCTTAAATGTTTAAGTAAATTAAGTTTTATTAATATTTTCAAAGAATTATTATGACTCATTTTATAATTGAAATTATTTGATTATGATTTAATTTATTTTTTAGGAAAATTATTGCATTTGTGGTGCTTGAAGTAGAAAAATAAAGAAAAGAATATAAAGTTGTGATGAAAGGAGAATTATGGTATTTTTTAAGAGGAAATAAGCAAAAATGGCACCAGGCCCATGCCTTATTCGGCCCAGCTAAAAGCAGCCACCTTCCTTCCCTGCCAGGCCCACCAACTGCCCTAACCCAACGGGCCCAGCCACTCTGTGGGCCGCCTGCCACCTCTCGGCCCAGCTCTTCTTCCAGCCACACCATGGGCCCGCCTCCATTCCCAGGTCTGCCTATCACCAGCAGCCAACTAGCCACCTTCCCCTTCTCCCTGAGCCCAACATGGTTTCCTTGTCCCCTTGTCCCCCTCTATCCAAAATTGCCACATTTTCCCCCAACTTTCTTACCTATTTTACCACAAAATTCATCATTACACTATAAAATTTACCTGTACATGCCATATTACTCTTCATTTAAGAATTAATTTAATAAATTTAATTAATTTAAATTGATTATTTTAAATACTTTATTTTGGATATAAATAGGTAGTTTCAAGAGCATTTTAGGTGCTTAATTTTTGGTTACCATCATCTTTTCTACCATTTCTCTCCTCAATTTTAGTGTTTTTCAAGAGCTTTTTTCAAGTATGTATTCTCTTTATTTTGTAATTTCTATTGTAGTTATGAGTTTCTAATCTTTTTAAGATTATTAAGATGATGATGAAACAATATGTATCTAGATAATATTTATTTTGTATGTTGATTTCTCATTTATGCAATAAAGTTTATGAATTTTTCTTCTTCAAATATTTTCTTTCATCTTAAATATCATGTATTTTTTTATTGTTAGCATATATTTACACTTTGTTATTCATTAGTGCAAAATCATAATATTCTTTGATTAAGATATGCCATTAAATTGTGCACATCAAATGCTTAGAACAAAAATATTATGTTTTGCCTTATAAAGAATATTCATTGATTTATTTATTGTTTCTTTAGATTGATTCACACTAAATACTTTAAAATTATATCTTAAAAAGTTAAGATAAATCATATATTTATAAAATAACTTGTGCTTAAATAGAATAAGTGATGGTTTGATTAATTTTTACTATTACTAAAACTTGGGAATCAATGTACTTATAAATATTATTGAACTTATATTTTGTAGATTCTATTATCTTAACAATCTTTCTTCTACCATCTTGTTTACAATTATTAATTTAGTTATATATATATTGCCTTTAATTTCTTTATTATTGCCTTTATTTGATTTTCTTGTCACAATATCCCATCATCAATCTTTGGAGCTAGGTTAGAGTTTATTAATATTGGTTTAAAATAGTTTTCATTTTTATTTTAGATAACTATTTTGGGTTCGATATCCTTGTTTGCACGAACTCTATATTATATATATATATGATTCGTGCGCTTGCGATTTGCATATTTAAAACATATTCATTTTGGGTCCATCATATCAGAGCCAAGTTGCTAGTTTATATGTTTAAAATTACATGTTAGATAACTTAATTGGATGGTAGCATAATTATTTGCATGTTTAAGTTTTATGTATGTGTGATGCTAAAAGAATATTGTTCATATTTTTTGTATGCTTATGATTGTTTATGTGTGCTTTATTTTGTTGTACAAAACTCATAAATTATGTACATGAAATCAAAGTTTGAAAATTGTACAACATTTTTTTTGGTAATTTTATTTTGCCTATAAATATATATGTATATATGTTTTAAGTTATATATAATATATATTACGTATAAAAAAAGTTAGTATACATGAATTATTTTATTTTTTTGAAAGATTTATATATACATATTAAATTTATATATAACATATTAAAAAAACAAGAATGTGCTGGTTGCATGTTTATACTTTTTTTTGGGTAACTAGTATATACATATATATTATATATTTGGTAACAAATAATTTTTATATGTGAGATAATTAAAAATAATAATTTATTTTGGATTTGTATCCTTAATTCCTTAATAAATGATATATTTTTGTGCAAGTAAATATCTTTTTGGTATTTTTTTTTTCTAAAAAGAGAATAAAGAGATATATAATTTTTCAAATAAGAACAATTGAATTAATTTTAATTTGATTAATATTTTGAAGATTGATTGAATTAAAATTGATTGTGATTAATTAATTGATTGATTTCATGAAATTGATTGATTAATTATTTTTTTAGCTATTAATTTATTTTGGTAATAAATGTGTACATGCACAAATTAGTAACACGACATTTAGATTGTATGCTAGAACCATCCAATTAATTAACATGTGATGTATCATTATAATTGTTATTTTTGCAAATTTGTGTTTAGATGATGGACTTATATTGATGATCCATTATTTTAGATAATGGGAAATATGTCAAATAAAATGGGTCATAATCTTGATAGGTTTTATTTGGGCCCAATTGAACATGTAAAGTTTAAATTCATCTCTTGTAGGTGGTTCCACTTATGAAAACTCATTTGCTTTGCATTACTAGATTGGACTTAATCAATTGAATACTGATCAATAAAACGAATGTTTAAATTTCTGTCTTTTGCGTTATGTATGGAAGTTAGGGGGCCTTGTAGTGGGAACGACATACTAGACCCAACCCTCCTCCATGCAAGCTCAAATTGTTAAGACTCATTTACCTAAGTTGGACTTGATTGTATTAGGTTAATTCTAGTTGAACCTAAATTAATTGATTAGTAACACAATAATTCTAAATATTTAAAGTGGATTTAAATGGGTATTTTAGAATTAAAAGAAATTTATACTAAGATTTATTAATTATTTTAAATAATATAAAAAACTTATTTCATAAATTTCACAAGGCAAATACTAAATTAAAATAATCAGCTTTAATTTTTGAAATTCAATTTCCACCGTTAATTTAACAATGTTAGAGTTTAGTGGGGCCTTATAGTGCTTTGATTACGTCTCCCTACGGATAGTGTTCACTGGAATTTTAACAATGTTAAATTTCTTAGGATAGATAGTTATAGATCAAACCCTTATAGACTCATCCCTACATTGACTATAAGAAATAAGCCTATAATAATCAAAATCGTGAGTCTAGCTTATAAAGTTCAAAATAATTGGATTTCATGTATTCATGGCTAGTTAAAATACCTTAGAAATAGTAGATATGTGTTTTTCAGTATTTTACATATCTATGCATATTTTATATGTTTGGGTTATTTCTGAATGTTTATGTGATTAAAGGTTTGTTAAACAACGCATTGATTTCTACTCATTGATATGTCGAATCTCATTATCTCCCTTCTCTCTAAGGAACTTCTCACTGGAGAGAATTTTCCCAAATGGAAGTCAAACATCAACATTGTGTTGATCGGTAACAACTCCAAGTTTGTTATGATTGAAGTTTGCCCTGACGTCCCTGGTGATTTATCTTCAAAATAATCAAGGGAGAAGTACGAGTGTTGACTCATCACCAACAACAAAGCCAAGGCGTACATGCTAGCAAGCATGTCGGACACACCAAGGACGAAGCTGGAGGATGTCGAAACTGCCTATGAAATCATGGAGCAGCTTCAAGAAATGTTTGGACACAAATCTGGACAAGCTCGTTTCGAGGCAACAAAGAAGTATGCTAATGCCATGATGGCGTCTGGAATGCATGTTCGTGATCACTTCATCAAGATGACAAACTACTTTCAAGAGGCATAATTGCACAGAGCCACCATAGATGAGGAAACTCAAGTGGGGCTTATTCTGAATAGTCTTGCTCCCAGTTTTCTTCCATTCACCACAAACTACTTACTAAACAAATTGAAGTACGAAATGACTTAACTCATGAACGAGCTTCAAATGTTTGAAGGTATCAATGGTGGGCAAAGTAAGGGGCGTGACAAGAAGCCTGCTGCTGCTACTGAGGTCGCTCTTAGAGAAGCTAACCTAGCTTCATCCTCAAAGAACAACAAGAGGAATAAGAGAAAGAACAAGAAAGGCAAGGCCAGAGTTACTGCAAAACCACCTAGAGGTGCTGCAAAACCTGCTGGGGCAAAACCTGCTGCTAAGAAAGTCAAAGGTGCATGTTTCCACTGCAAGGAGACTGGGCATTGGAAAAAGGATTGCCCAACTCTCAAGGCTAGAGGAACCCAAGGTAATTGTCAATCTTTTATCTTTGATGCATGTGTTTTGGAAGATGGCAATTCTGTATGGAATTATAGATTCTGGATCAACTAACCATGTATGCACTTCTTTGCAAGTACTTAGCAATTGGACACTAGTAAAGGAAGGCGAGCTGAAGCTTAGAGTCAGAAATGGAGCGTTCATGAACATTGAAGCAAGATGACAAGCTCATCTAAATTTTGGAAATAAATATTTAGTTGTAAATAATGTTTATTTTATTCCAAACTTTAGTCATAATTTAATTTCAGTTTCTTTATTACATCAACAACATTTTGCTATAACTTTCACAAATTTTAATATATCAATTTCATTTAATGGATGTGAATTGTGTGTTAGAAGTATGGAAAATGGGCTATACCTTTTACGACCTATTGAACCCTCCACTTTTAATAACGAGTTATTTAAGGTAGCTAGATCTAGGATCGCCAAACGATGAAAGATCGATAACGATAACAAGACATATCTTTGGCATCTCCAACTTGGTCATATTAACTATGATAGGATCAAAAGACTAACAAAGGCTGGGCCTTTGAGGGAACCCACAATGGGTGACCTACCTGTCTGAGAATCTTATCTCGAGGGTAAAATGATGAAGCGTCCATTCTCTACAAAAGAAGAAAGGGTCATAGAACCACTAGGGTTGGTTCATTCAAATGTCTGTGGACCACTAAATGTTTAAGTGAGGGGTGGTTATGAGTATCTTGTCACTTTCATTGATGATTACTCGAGATACTCATGTCTTTACCTAATGCATAGGTGTTGACAGTGAAATCTCATCAACGAAATTAGATCGGAAAACTCAAAGGTAAACAAGGTGATGTTTAAATGAGAACTTAGAATGGACTTATAGAAGGATAAACACAGATCAACAATGGAGTAAAAACTGTATATTGCTTAATAGCTTCAGCTTACAATGAATTTTCCCACCCCCTTCCATGTGGAATTAGGGTTCATTATATAGTGGGCTCTAATGGCCCTAGATACATTGTGGTCCAGGGGACCAGGTGGTACATAAGTACTCTGTCAGGAGAGTGGTTTCAGAGGTGGTGTTGTTGGTACAAGTACATGGCCAGGTACCATGAGGATGTCTCCACTTCTCGTCCGTACGACTGTCAGAGGAGTGGTGCAGGTGGTAGTGGTGTCGACTCTGAAATCTGGTTGGAAGCATGCAGGCCAGGCCTTCTCTCCCAGTGCTCCAACTACTTGTCTTGCATGAGTGCCATGGTCAGGCGTACGGGGTATTAAAAGCCGCACCCCATACAAGATTGTACCAACATGACCTTTCTGAGACATACTTGGGCTTTCACTTCTAGATGGCGGGGTTTCCACAGGTCTCCATAGAAGATGCATCTTGAGGTGAAGGGTGCGAGATGCTCCCCCGCGAGGCCCTCGTGACGCAGCCGAGGCGAGGTACACGTGGCCCTTGGGCGAGGCCACTAGGTACGCGTGGCCCTTGGGGGCGAGGCCACCCTACGCATGCATGATCCTTAGGTGAGGCCCTTGAGGGCGAGGCTACTAGGCACGCGTGGCCCTTGGGCGAGGCCCTTGGGGGCGAGGCCACTAGGCACGCGTGGCCCTTGGGCGAGGCCCTTGAGGGCGAGGCTACTAGGCACGCATGGCCCTTGGGGGCGAGGCCACCCTATGCATGCGTGATCCTTGGGTGAGACCCTTGAGGGCGAGGCCACTAGGCATGCGTGACCCTTGGGCAAAGCCCTTGGGGGCGAGGCCACCCTACGCGCGGATCTGATGGTGTCGCGCGGCCAGCGTGCGCAGATTCTGGTGGTGTCGCGCGGCCAGTGCGCGCGGATCCTGGTGGTGTCGCACGACCAGCGCGCACAGGCCCTTGGTGGCACGCGAGGCCGTGGTGCGGGGGCACGCGAGGCCGTGTCGTGCAGGGGCGCGAGATGGGGCCCTTAAACAGTTGGTGTGATATGCCCGTAGCATATCAGGCGTACCCACGAGGCATTTATGGGAGCCTATCACGCGCTTTTGGCCTTTTTATAACTGTTTAATTTCGAGCATCCACATTTCTCATGAGACAATCTCCTGTATTCAAAAAGGCCTACAGGCTCGAGTCCAATTTCATGATTAAGTGGCCTTTATCCCTCTGTTCCAACCAGGGACTAGAGATTTTTTATTTGGTGGATTTTTGGCATCCACAATAGGAAACCTGAAACATTTGAGAAGTTTAAAGAATTCCTTGCAATGGATCAAAACCAATTAGGTAAAATGTTAAAGATCTTGTGATCTGATAGGGGTGGAGAATAAATGGATATGCAGTTCCAAGATCATTTAGCTGAACTTGGGATATTATATCAACGTACTGCCCCAGGTACTCCGCAACAAAATGGTGTTGCGGAGCGTTGGAATTGCACGTTAATGGAAATGGTTCGGTCCATGATTAGTTATTCAACTCTTCCAATCTCTTTTTAGGGACATGCCATACAGATCGCATGTGACATTTTTAAATGTCGTGCCGTCTAAAGCATTCTCCAAAACTCCCTTAGAACTATGGAGTGGTGATGAACCTAGTTTGTGTCATTATAGAATCTGGGGGTGTTCCGCTCATGTCCTGAGGAAATAGGAAGGAAAGCTAGAATCGCGAACTGAAGTTTGCTTGTTTGTTGGCTATCCTAAAGGTACTCAGGGTGGTCTGTTCTATAGTCCACAAGATAAGAAAGTGTTTGTTTCTACAAACACTACTTTTCTTGAAGAGGACTACATGTCTAACTTCAAACCTCGTAGCAAAGTAGTCTTGATAGAATTGCAATCTAACTTAGCTATTCCTACTATTCTGATTCAATCAACGCAAGTTGATGACAACAAAAATATTCCTACTGATCATCCTCAAGTGACGCAAGTCAAGATTAACAAGGAAGAACAAGAAACCATAGTTCTGGTTCAAACAGTTACAATGCCTCGTCGTAGTGGGAGGGTTTCTCATATCCCGATCCACTATCGTATGGATGGTGAAACCAACATGGTGGTTGGGGACACACGTGACGATGATCTGTTGTCTTTCAAACAGACGATGGGTAGTGCTGATAAGGATCTTTGGCTTGAAGCCATGAAATAGGAAATGGAGTCCATGTACTCTAACTCTGTCTGGGATCTTGTATAAGCACCTAGTGACTTTAGGGCCATTGGGTGCAAGTGGATTTACAAGAAGAAGAGAGGAGCAGATGCAAAGGTCAAGACTTTCAAGGCTCAACTTGTGGCAAAGGGATACCCAGAGGGAAGGAGTTGACTATGAGGAAACTTTTTCTCTGGTTGCCATGCTAAAATCTATTCACATACTCTTATCCATAGACGCAGCTCTTGATTATGAGATTTGGAAAATGGACGTCAAGACAACGTTCCTTAACGGGAACCTAGTCAAAACCATTAATATGGATCAACTAGAAGGGTTTAAAGCAACTGAACAAGAAAATAAAGTTTGCAAGTTGAATATGTTTATTTATGGACTTAAGCAAGCTTTGCGTTCCTGGAATCTAAGGTTTAATGAAATCATTAAAACCAATGGTTTTGAGCAGAATGTTGATGAGCCTTGTGTTTACCAACTCAAGGAAAACAATATTGTGGTATTCTTGATTCTCTATGTGGATGATATCTTGCTCATTGAAAACAATGTCAAGAAATTATCAGACACAAAGAACTAGTTGGGAACTCAATTCCAGATGAAGGACTTGGGTGAAGCAAGTTATGTTCTTGGTATCCAGATTTTGAGGGATAGAAAGAACAAAACTTTGTCTCTATCTCAAGCAGCTTACATAGATAAGGTGCTTGAGAGTTTCTCTATGAAAGATTCAAAGAAAGGACGTTTACTATCCTGACATGGAATCCATTTTTTAAAAAAGCAGTCTCGACAGACTCCTGAAGAGGAAGATGACATGAGAAGGATTCCTTATGCATCTGCAGTTGGAAGTCTAATGTATGCTATGTTGTGCACTAGACCGGACATCTTCCATGCAGTGGGAGTTGTGAGCAGATACCAGTCAAACCCAAGAAGGTAACATTGGATAGCGGTCAAGCACATACTGAAATATCTTCGACGAACTAGGGATTATTTGCTAGTCTACTCGGGTGGAGTTCTGAACCCGTTAGGCTACATCGATTTTGTTTTTCAGACTGATGTCGATGATAGGAATTCAACTTCGGAAATGGTGTTTACTCTTGCGGGTGGAGCTGTGATATGGAGAAGCGTTAAGCAATCTGCGATCTAAAACTCTACCATGGAGGCTGAGTACATAGCTGCTTCTAAGGCAGCTAAGGAAATAGTCTGGTTAAGGAAGTTCTATACAAATCTTGGAGTTATACCATAAATTGATATACCCCTCATTCTGTATTGTGACAATAATGGGGCGATAGCCAATTCTAAAGAACCTCGGAGCCACAAAAGAGCAAAGCATATAGAGAGCAAGTACCACATCATCAGAGAATATGTGGCAATGGGAGAAGGGAAGGTTATGAAGATTGCATCTGAGGACAATCTTGCGGATCCCTTCACAACTTTTCTAAAGCATATAGAGGGAATGGGTTTGACAGAAATGTCGCATTTGTTTTAAAAGTGCAAGTGAGAGTTTGTTGGGTTTTATGCCCTTATAAAACAAAATTTCTTATGTAATTCATTCATTATCAATAAAGTACTAGAAATCATTTTGTTCAATCAAATTGCATTGTTTACATGTTTTATTACATGATTAATTATTATTAGTACAAACGTTTATGAAATCTTGAATATATGTATAGTTACAATTACAGTGACTCGGTCACACTGGATTATAATTTTAATTATATAGTTCAAAAGTATTTTGTCCTAAGATTAAATCAGTACATTGGATTTTTACTGATTGGGTAATCTATGACAAGATCTACTTACACATCTGGAGGATGTCATATCCAGGACATTGACCAAATAAATAAGATTAGATGTATTTTGTTACATTGGACTCGACCAATATTGATTATTGACAAGATAAGTAAGTATCGTTATTATCTAGTCTAATCATATTACAATGTTAACCATAGGACAATTCAATCTTAATTGTGAGTGATTAATATTATGCTAATTGTATTATTCAAGTCTTTTGATTTTTTTGTTACCAGCTTACCCTACGGACTAGCTCATACTTACATATTGAAGATTGAGTAGTATAATTGAGTGGGAGTATTTATCATAGATATGAAATCTATAGCTTCTGTTTAAGAAGTGAAACGATGATTTCCTTATAACTTGGTTCAAGTGTTGAATGATAGAGTACTCATTTCTGTAATTAAATTTATGGAAATATCATTTACAAGTGGGAGTTAAGGATAAAATACCAATGAGGGGTAAAACGGTAATTTGCACCTGTCTCATTAGTAGATTATCTATAGAAGATTGAATGATGGTTATGGTTATAACAATGGATAACGTATTTACATTTGGTGTAATGCATTCTATGAATTCAAGAGTGCAATTATGAGTCTATAGTGGAGTCACGAGGAATTAATAAGGTAGTGAGTTTATTTGTTATATATAAACTCACGGTAACTTATTGGAGCTTGAGTTCATGGATCCATGGTCCCCATGTCATCTCTTATCAAAATGAACCTAGTAGTCTTGAATAATTAATTATATAAATATCACGTTGACTAGTTCAATGAAAATAAATAATGTTAAATTATTTATTGATATTTTATGAGAAAATAAATAGAAGAAAATTTGAGGTTTTTATTGCAAAATCTCAAAAAGAGAGTATTATAGCCAATTGAGACAATTTTGTTAATATTGATAAATTGGTATTAATATTAATAAAATGAATTAAATAAAGATCAAAATTATAATTGGTTATTTTTGACAAGTATTTAATTAATTATAATTATTAAATAATTAAAATAAAATGGGTAACTAAAACCTATTTTATGTCCTATCTAATTGTCTATATATCCTAGTGTTATAGAATGCATTAGGTAAGATGAATTTAACAAGGTAAAAATTCACTACTAACATTCTATATCTAGACGCCCACTCTCTCTTAGTTTTCTCTCTAGGAAATCTCTTCTCGTGTGTTGAGACTTGCCCACACAAACACTATGTTGTTTTAGAGAAAGACTTGGAAGGCTATGGTCTTATTTCAAAGCCGTTTGGATTCCTTGCAATACCTAGCATTCAACAAGGACAAAAGGTTAGGGAATTCAAAGGGTGTAGCCATTGTTCCGCTACGTATCTTGTAAGTACTCTAATGGTTTTATTGTTGTATTTACGGATCTCTGTATGAAATTACTTCTATGCATGTATTTATGTTTTTCTATTGTATGTTATTTTGTGAAATAGGGAGCATAGATATAAACTTATATAAATGAGATCCTACACTAAGAACCTCAACTTTTATTCTCCTAAGGTTACCCATCGAAATCACTTGAAAATAACCCTAAAAAGTGGCTATCAGCAAGGGCCAGTCGACTGCCTGACACAGGCTAGTCGACTGGGTGGTGCCCTATGTCGGTCGACTGATGTAAGTCAGAGAGCTTTTCTCTGTGATTTTCATAATTCCAAACTTGTCCAATTCCAATCCAACATGTTTCAAACTCAGAATTTGTACCCCAAAACAATTATACCTCACAATACACATCTAATAACAATAAATAAACCTCAAAATTCAAATCCCATCCAAAGATTTAAGTAATTAGGTCAAATATCCATTTTTTCCCAATTCTCACAATTCAGCTAACTTAATCATGTTCTTCTTCAAATTCAACATAAATCAATGCATACACATGCTTCTAGCATTAATCTACTCATTCAAATAACTTAACTTCACAAATTTTCGAAATTAAATCAAAATCTTGATTTCCCTCAAGAACACTAAAAAACAAAAGGATGAAGAACATTAGAATTCTTACCTGTGCTTAGAAATTCGAAAACCCTTAGATGAAGATAGCTTGGCAGTTGTTAACTCCTTTCTTCAAAGCTCAATCCCCTCTAAAATCCTCAAAATTAAGGGCTTTGTTCCTTAGCTTGGATGAATCTCTAGAGAAGATGAAAGAAGAGTGATAGAAGGAGTGTTTAGAACATGAAAGAGAGCTGAGTTCCAACACTGAGCTATTTGTCTAGTTTTAGTGTCAAAAGACATTTTTACCCTTCCCTTTACTTAGCCCTTTAACAAACCCCAAGTATAATATCATAATTTGCCAATAAAATCCTAATTACACCACTAATCACCAAATTAACACTAATCCATCACAACAACTATTTCACCAATTAATTTCATTACCAATAAATCCCACATCATTTAAAATTCCCAAAATACCCCTAGACTCGATCCGAGCCGAAGATTTATCCTTGTTGTGACTTTTCCACTAAAATGCTCGAAAGGATCCACTCGTGTCGAAAACGTCAAATATATCACATAATAATGTGGTCACAAGCACATAGCATAATAATTAAAAATATACCCCTAACAGGTCAAAATTATGAAAATGCTCATTTTAACAAAAGCGAGTTTTTAAACACATTTAATACACATAATCATCCATAAACAGTCATATAATCACGTAACTCATATAATTCACACATAATTATCCCACATGTCTCTCCAGCATGCTAACCAAAGTACTAAACCTTATTAGGAGTTTTGGGACGCTACACTGTCTGTGGTCCAAGGTCATTGTGCTTGACATCCAGTGACCGTTCTCCTGGGCCGAATGAAGGTTCTCGAAGACTTGGAGGAGGTGATAAGGGAAGAGTTGGTCTTGTAGTGAGACTTGGAGCACCATCCTGCGACATGGTCCTCGGGAAGTGACACTTCTAGGAGGATGTACTCCTTCAACGATGGTGAATTATGGTGAAGGATGGGCTTATCTCCCGTAGAGCCTAGAATATGCTCTGGGAGACTTAATCAACTTACATAAAATCTGAATTCCCCTTAATGTGTGCCAAGTGTCGAATGGTGAAAGCACAGACAACAGTGTGTAAGTGAATTACATAATTTATGTTTGTCTTTGACTGTTAGTTAGGTTTCTTACCATGTGTATGTAGGATCTTTGAATTTAAATATAGATGGATGCTCCCTATTATTTTTTCAAAAACATAATAGAAACATAGAGTAGCATGACATACATATGAAAACCAGATTTGTAAATTATAAAAAAAAACACAAAGATGTAGAAACTTACAAATACGTAGCGGAACAATGACTTCTTCCTTTAGATTCTCTAACATTTGATTCCTAGTGGTGACAAAGTAATGTCAAGAATATAAACCACTTAGATTGTGCAAAAGTCTTCCAATCCTATCTCTAAATCAAGTCTAACAAAGACTGTGCAAGTTCTCAACACATGATATAGAATTAGAGAGGGAAGACTAAGAGAATGAACGACCAAGAAAGGATTAGACTAAGTTTTCACTTAACCAATGAATCAATTGAGACTCACTCATCAAAATCCTAGACATCACATTTCTTATATAAGCAACTTAATGGGTCTTATTTAAATTTAAATTAATTAAAATAATAAGCAAAAGATCAAAGCCTTGGGCTCCCACAAATGGACTTGGACCCAATCTCTTTATTTTGAATTTAAATCCCAATTGGTCCTAAATTCAATTTTTATTTATTTATTTATCTTCCAATTAATTAATTATTCAAACAATTAAATCTTTATTCAAATTAACTAATTATAAATTGTAACTTGATTTAATATTATTTATTTATGTTGACACCAATTTATCAATATTAATAAATTTACCCAAAGATTATTTTTTATATTTCCAAATTCTTATTACATGTAAATATCACTAAATTGACCTAGTCTATTTGATATTTCCAATTGATAATTAAATCAACTGTTTGAGACTATTAAACTTAATTTGATAAGAAATGACATGGGGAACATGGATCCAAGAACCCAAGCTACAACAAGAATCCATGAGTTTATTTATTACAATAAATTATCTCATAACTTATTAATTCATCGTGACTCCACTATAGACTCAGAATTAGACTCTTGAGTTCATAGAATGTATTTTACCAAACCATAAATACGTTATCCATTGTTATAACTGTTACAGTCAGTCAATCCTCTATCGATGACTTACTAACAACCCGAGTACAAATTACCGTTTTACCTCTCATGTGTATTTGATCCTTAACTCCCACTATGTCCCTTGTAAATGATAATTACGTAAACTTAATCACAAATATGAGCACTCAATCATTTAACGTTTTGGACTAAGCTATTACGGAAGTCATCTTTTCACCTCTACAGAAGCTATAGATTTAATATATATGAATAATACTCCCACTCAATTACACTACTAAATCTCCAAGATGTAAGTACGGGCTAGACCGTAGGGTAAGCTGGTAACGAACAAGTCAAAAGATTTAAATAATATAAGTACCAGAATATTATCACTCAGAATTAAGATCAACTTGACCTATGGTCAACGTTGTGACATTGATTAGATTTGATAACAATGATACTTATTTACCTATCAATAATCAATTTCGGTCCTAGTCCAATGTACCCATATACATCTGATCTTATCTACATGGTCAATGCATTGGATAGGACATCACACCCCAAATGTGTAAGTAGATCATATCGTAGATTACCAGATCAATGAAAATCCAATGCACTGGCTGAATCTTAGGACTCATTCTTTTGAACATATAATTACAATTATAATCTACTGTGACCTAGTCACTATAATTGTAACTATTTTTATGTTCAGGATTTTATAAATGTTTGTATCATTCCAATAATCATGTAATAAAACAAGCAAGCAACAAGGTTGTCAAAATAAATAATAAATAATTTATACTTCATTTATTGACAATATAAAATCGTGTTACATGTTTGTGATGGTTTTATAAGGGCATAAAACTCAACAGTGTACTGATTGTATGTTGACAGCTAAAAATTAACTAGACATCAACTCATTGCATACAAAAAATAAACTTAAAATATACCTTAAAACAACTACACATTTACTACAATATAAAAAATAAAAAATGAACTACCAAAAAATCACATAAAAGAAAAGCATGTATAGTATAATTAAACTTTTTTTAAAAAAAAAAAACAAAAAATCAACTCAACATATACTTAATGTAAACTAAAACTATACCCAAAAGTATACTTAAAAGAAACTTAGATCCACTTCACGTAAAAATGTGCCAAAAAAAATACTCAAAATATACTTCCATATAACTACACATATATCCAAAAAAAACATAAAATAAACCTAAATTAAAATAAAAAAAAAATTAACCAAAAAAATACCCCAAATAGCACAATTCTACCAAAACTATACAATAAAATAACTCAAAATCAACTAGCAACAAACTGAAATATTGTAACAACAAAAAAAGTATTGAAATATTGGATTTATCTTGCTCCTTTTTTCTATTAAAAAACAAATGTATTTGCTAAAAAATCATGGAGCCACTGTGGGCATTTTTAACCTTCAAAGATTGAATAAATTAGTTGAATGATAGGATACTACATTTTTTTTTTGTCGGAATAGACTGCATCACTATTAAAGATTGAAAAATATGAGAGATTGGAGGGGGAACCTCTTCCAACTAGAAAAAAAATCATTGTCTAGCCAAAGAGCATGCTTAGCCAATCCATGGGCCGCAATATTAAAATTGTGACTAACATGAGAAAGAGATGCCCCGGAAGATTAGACAATAGAGCTTTAATGTCAGTAAAAATTACACCCAAATGATTATGATAAACATTGTTGTTTCTCAATGCCAAAACCAAAGATAGGAAATATGAAGACACTTCATTAACTGTAAGTCCTAGCAGTTGAGCCTAATTCAGTCCCACTAAAAGAGCAAGAGTTTTTGCCTGAAAAGTTTATAAGTTACCTGAAAAACACAAAGCAAGATAGATAACCATTAGTATTCTAATAATCAACTAGAGGAAGAAAAGACAAACCAAATCTAACCAAAGGACCCCCCCCCCCCCCCCCCCCCCCCCCTCCTCCCCCCCCCTTGGTTAGACAATTATTTTTGTGTTTAACTCATACTGTTAAACACTACAACTCAACTTATTAACAAGCAAACAATTAGTATATTCTCAACTTTCAAGAAACTTCAACTATAATACAAAATAGATATTTGGCACATTAAGGTGACCAACACCATATGAGATGATACCGTATAATTGGTTAGTGATATCCTATATTACTTATTAATTTAAAATGTGTAAGATCTGCTATTGGATTGCACTAATATTGGTATTTCACTTCATGTGATGTTAGACACCATTGGTATCCTTTAGCAATACTCTACAAAATAGGAATGTAGAAAATATCATTCATTATATTACAATTTTTCTATATATTTAAAATAAAAAAATTCTATTGTAACTCATAGTGTTCTTGGCATTAATCTCAAAATTACTACACAATGCATATTTATGTAGTTGAGTAATAGTGACCCACTTAATTCTACATCTTCTATGAATAAGTCGACTAAAGTTTGGCAGTGAGTTTAATGGGTTGTGAAGAAGGAATGATGAAAAATCTATTCATCCAGTCTAATTTGTAGATTTGGCAATGAATCATTGGGTCGTCTCTTCGAACTAGTGGAGAAATAATGCCTAAAATGATATCATAATCTAAATACTATACTCATTAAGCCACTTATCAACATTCCAAGCCAACTGCGTGAACTCAAACAAAGCAACCTATTAGAACAAGAAACCTAAAGTTGTATTGTTATATCAATCAGAATATTGCAGAGTAAAGTAGTGTACAAAAGGTACAAGGTCCAGCTATAAACAGTTAGTAAAAACCAAAACAAGACTTAGAGAAAACCAAATAACCATAATCGCTTAGGGTCTAACTAAGCAAACTGAATGGTTAATACAAGGTTATTGAATACGCCCCCTCAAGATGGAGTGTACAAGTTGTTTACACTCATATTGGATACAAGTTCCTTGATGTGAGAATGGAATAAGGCTTTTGTAAGAATGTCTGCCAAGTTGTTTTTGGTGGGCACATGGTTGAGCTTGATAATTCTGGTCTGAATTTTTTCTCTAACGATGTGACCGTCGATTTCAACATGCTTGCTGCACTCGTGGAACACAAAATTCTCAAATATGTGTATGGCAGTTGTGTTATCGCAGAAAAGAGTGGTAGGAGATGTACGCGGAACCCCAAGGTCTCTAAGCAAAGAAAGAATCCAAACTATCTCACATGTTACATTGGCCATGGCACAATATTCTGCTTCAATGGAAGAATGAGAGATCATGGTCTGCTTTTTTGATTTCCATGAGATCAAAGACTGACCAAGAAAGATGCAGACCCCAGATATGAAACGTCGGGTGTCTATGCAACTACCCCTAGTCGGCGTCAATAAACACTTTCAGTTGAAGATCAGTATTGTTGAAGTTTGTTTCAGCATATGCATTAAGATTAGTGTCTGTTTTGGAAGGAAAGAATAGGCCTTGACCTAGAGTGCCTTTGAGATATTGTAGTATTCGAGTGGCAGCTTGCATGTGAGGTCTTCGGGGAGTAGATAAAAACTGACTTAGGCAATTGACATCAAAGGTTATGTCCAGCCTTATGATGGTGAGATAGATGAGTTTTCCAATCACACATCTATAGATGGTTTTGTCTTGGAGTAGCTCTCCTTCATCTTTTGAGAGATTTAGATTTGGTTCCATGGGTGTTGGGGCTGGTTTAGCACTAAGATAGCCTGCATCATGAAGAATTTGTAATATAAAAGGTCTTTGTGATATTGAAATACCATTTGAAGAACGACCTATCTCTAATCCAAGGAAAAAACGAAGAGGACCTAAGTCTTTGAGTTTAAAAAAAATTGTTTAATTGTAATTTGAATTTAGAGACAACATCATCATTGTTACTAGTGATTATAATATCATCTACATATAGAAGTAAGAAAAGGAAAACACCTGATTTTTTGTGAATGAACAATGAATGGTCTAATGGAGATTGTTGAAAGCCAAGAGTAGTGAGTGTAGAGCTGAGAAACTCATACCATTGGCGAGAAGATTGCTTTAGTCCATATAAATTCTTGTTGAGTTTGCAAACGAGATTTGGAGGAATCACCCCTTAATAGTATATCCTTTTGGGATGGTCATATAGACTTGTTCATGCAAATCGCCATGTAAGAAGGTGTTGTCTATGTCCATTTGATGAAGAGAGCAATTCTGAATGGCAGCTAGAGCTAGAAAAAGCTTTAAAGTAGTAAACTTAGCATCAGGAGCAAAAGTTTTGGAATAATCTATACCTTGTTGTTGAGTGTATCCTTTGGTGACTAGGCGAGCTTTGTAGCGATCAACTTCTTCTTTGGAGTTGTATTTGACTTTATAAACCCATTTGCATCCCATGGTATGTTTGTCTTTTGGAAGAGAAACAATAGTCCATGTGTCGTTGACATCTAAAGCGTTGAGTTCAACTTGCATTTCTTGCTGCCATTTTTGTTTTGTGCACGCAGTGGCATACTTTTGAGGTTCAGAAATTGTGTTGGCAGCAAGTATTGCAGTCCTAACAGATGGATAAATTTTGTCTTATGTTAAAAAATTAATAAGAGAGTGAGAAGTTGACGATACTGTGGTGTTATATTGACATATATATCCTTGGAAGTGGGCTAGTTTATTTATTATACGCCCAAATTTTGATGTTTGTGTAAGGACCGTGGAGGTAGATTCTTGATTTCATGGAGGACGAGGTTGCACAATAGGATCGGTATTGGTAGATGTAGGACCTTCATTAGAAAAAGAACTAGGCAAAAGAGATTGAGGGAAAATATTTTCAATATCAGGTTGTAAATTAAGAGACCGGAGAGGATAAATATTTTCATAGAAAATAACATCTCGGGAATGAAAGATTTGGTTAGATGTAATGTCAAGTAATGTGTATGATTTCATTCCATGAGGATAACAAATTAATATGCAGGGTCGTGATCGAGGATAAAACTTATGTCTCTTACTTTCTAAAGTGGAGGCATATGAAAGGCAACCTATATTCCTTAAGTGATCATATTTAGGAACTTTGTTATAGAGTAACTGAAAAGAGATTTTGAGCTTGAATAATTTTGAGGGAGTTCTATTCATCAAATACATAGAGGTTTGAATAAGATAACTCCAATAAGAAAGAGAAATACCTAATTGGAAGCACAATGCCAAAGCAACATTTAATATGTGTTGGTGCTTTCTTTCCAATAATGAATTTTGTTGTGGTCTTTCGACACAAGAGTTGTATTTTATGATGCCTTTAGTGGCAAAAAAAGATGTTAAATTCAGTTCCTTTGCATTATCGGCTCAAACCAATTTGATACTTTGGGAAAACTGATTATTTATTAAATCTATAAATTTTGGAATAGCAATTTGAGCTTCAGCTTTAGATTTCAACATATAAACCCATGTGCATCTAGTTGCATCATCAAAAATAGTTAAGAAGTATTCATACCCTTCAATACTTAGAATATGAAAGGGCCCTTGTTGGGATTAGTGCCTTTAAAGCATATGTTTTGAACAATTTTTTATGAAATAAATAATTAAAATGAATTTTTGCATATATTATTTGTTTATTATTAATTTTTTTTTTAGAATATTATTACATGAATATCAGAAAATTCCTAAATTCGTTATTGTGACTATAATCTTGTATTGGTACGAGAGGATTAATATTGTAGAGAACAAATTTAAATAGTTCGCAGTAAAGAAAAGTTATGGAATCTATGGAGTAAATACTGTACGTACGGTTAACTAGTATTATGAATACATGTAATCTAGATCCAGATTACTGATGTTGTAGGACATCTTAGTAGAAGTACTTTGTATAAAGTGGTTATACATGAACATGACCCGATGTGTTATTAATACTTAATAATACCGTTTACTTTATAAGTATTAATTAAACATATCAATAAGATGATCATATACAAATTGATCTTAATTCCGAAGTTATTATGAACTCCTGTTTATGTCATATGAGTTCTTTGGTTCACTTGATATGGTTTGTCAGAATGATCAGCCTGAAAACTTTTGCCTTGGGAACTCATTGATGTAAATGGCTGGGGACATAATATACATATATGTAATCTATACCTTTCCGAGAGGAATTGAATAATGGTTCTCTTAAGGGTTTGCTTTTGAAACTGAAAGGTTATTGAGCTCAAATTCATAAATCAGTTTATGAATTAACCTTCACTAGTTAAGTTAATAGTACTTAAAGAAACAAGATATAATTAAAGAGGTTAAATGGTAATTAATTCTTACTTTAATTATGAACCATTAATATAGGATTAAATTTTATGTAGTGATTAAATCGATGGACACTTTTATGTTTTAAAAGTACTCAATAAATAAATGTCTATAATTACAAGAGTGCAATTTCATATTTTTAGAGGAATACTATTGAGATTAATAAATTAAGATTATTATATTAAATAGTTTTAATTAATAATCTAAATTATTTGGAGCTTGAAATTATAGGTCCATAGGTTCCCGAGATGTCTTTATCAACACTATTCAAGGTAAGAGTTGAAATTGGGAAAAATAAAGAAAATGACATATTTGGAAGAAATTTGTTCTTCAGGGTCAAATATGTAATTGAGATAAATTAATTAATTAATATATTATTTTTCAAAATTAATAAATTAATTAATTATATTTTTGAAAATTATTTTTTAATTAAAATGACATTTTCGAAAATAACATTTAAATAATTTAGATAATTAATTTTGAATTAATTAGCTTTATTTATTTAAATAAAGTGAAAAAGATATTTCTGATAATTCAAATTGGATTTGAATTTGAAATGATATTTATTCTTTAATTAATATGACAACTAATTATGAGGTTTAGATATTTTTGAATAAATAATTATTAAATAAAAATTAAAAGAAAATGGTTGGAACACATCCCTGAAAACATGGATGTGTTACACACCAACTACAATGCATGCACTGTAGTTGGCGTGTAACAGAGTTCAAGAGTGGGTCTTAGATATTTCTTTTAATTATTTAATTATTTAATAATTGATTTATAGTTTTAATTTTGAATTTTTTGAATTTTGAATTTTAAAAATTTAATTAATTCTTTTATAAGTCTATCAGATGGAAATAGTTTTTAACATATGAATTTTGACCAAAAGAAAATGGATCGTATTATTTTCTCTATCCCTGAAAACTGTCTCAGACATAATATTCCAAGATCTCATGGGTTGAGAATATATTGTAATCAGAAATTTTTCCCTACCATTACCCTACGTGCCCACACACGTCTTGAGGTGTAGAGATACATTTTGGAAGATCTTCGTCTAAGTATTTTGAAGAACTGCTTTAGATTAAATGTTCGTTGGAGATACAAAAAGATAGCAAGGATTCTTGATAGTTCTTCAACTGGTAAATCTTCATCTTTTATTTCTCTATGATTAATGTATTGCATGTTAATGGATTCAATTATATAAAGTTTGTTTAAATAATTTTTTTTTTGAAATCTCTAGGCCAACACCCCGTGCTTTCCGCTGCGCACATGGTAAACCAGTTACCAACAACCCCATATGTTAAGATGTATGAAATCCAAAGGGTTTGGGGAACATTTATTATTGGAAATGAAAGACAATTTTGTTTTGTTTTGCAAGATGACAAATAGTACACGAGTTTGAAGAAGAAGAAGAAGAATTTGAAAAATGTAAAGCTTTATTGATATTTTTTGTGATTAACAAAGATTGGAGGCCAAGGCGTGAATGCCATTGGACAACATTTGTACAACTATTACAAAGAATAGAACAAGGGATAGCTGAAGAGCTTTGAAGAACATAGATATTGTGGAGTTTTTTAGCAATCCCATTCGTTATATG
Source organism: Humulus lupulus (assembly GCF_963169125.1). Lineage (NCBI taxonomy): Eukaryota > Viridiplantae > Streptophyta > Magnoliopsida > Rosales > Cannabaceae > Humulus > Humulus lupulus. Next base: position 210,665,291 of record NC_084793.1, read on the forward strand.
CTGTATAGGATCCTGTATTAGACATTTCTTAGTATAAAAAACAAAGGTGTTAGTGGTTGTGTTGAGAAATTTTTTTTATGGATAAGAGGTTAAAATGAAAAAGTAGAACATATATTACTTGTTGTAAGCATATTGAGGGACTAATATAAACTATTCTAGATTTTTCAACATCAATCTTTTGACCGTTAGGTAGAGTAATCACTACAAGAAAAAAAATACTTTCAATAAGACCGAAAAAATATTATCAAATATATACCATAACACTTTTTGATGTGTTACGGAAAGCGGTGTTATAGTAGGGCGGAGCACTTTGCATAACACTTTTCCATAGTTATAGACATGTATTATGGTATAGTCTATGATAACACTTTTATTGTGTCATTTTAATAGTGCGACACGTATGCGGCTGGATGGGTCAAAGTTGGGAGACTGCTTTGGGCCGTTGGAGGGAATTGATGCATTGGGGAGAATTGATGCCTTGGGCTTGTTGGGCTTCTGGGCGTGACTGCTGGAAGTTTGATAAAAGAAAGGGAAGCTTCAGCATATTAAGGAGGCTGGCTTGCTGGGGACAGGTGGCGCAAGGAGAAAAGAGGCAGGTGGCAAGCGTCAGCGGCTCGGCGGCTCAGTGGCTCGGCAGCTCAGGCGTGGCTCGGCTCGGGCTGGGAAGGAAACGGGCCTGGGCTGGCTGGGCCGAATTCTGGCCTATTTTTGGGCTTCAAAAATGCCATTTTTCAATTGATTTTTAGATTCATCTCTTTATTTCTTCTTTCATTTTATTTATGCCAAAATGCAACTTTAATTTCTACAAAATAACAATAAATTAAATTATAATCAAATATTTTCATTCATAAAATATATCATATTAATTAAATGAAAATAATAACAAAAACTTAATTTATTTTGACATTTAAGATCAATAAAGTTGCACTTTTCACCTCTAATCAGTGAGATAAATTTTTTAATTAAAAATACCCAGTTATAATTTAATAAATATTAATTAATAATTTGTAACACTAAATATAGGTGTTAGTTGAAAATAAATTATTTAAATAATTAATTTTTTGAATATTAATTTTTTTTTTATAATATGGTACTTTAAAATTAATTATATATATTATATTAATAATACTTATTGAGGTAAGATTTTAATTTAAATAAAAAATTATAATTCTAATAAATATTAAAATATGATAATAATTATAAGTGGTTTTATTTTTTAAAAACTAAAACTAATTTACATAAAAAAAGAAATATATATTATAACATTACCCTTACATAAATTATATACTTATTACATAATATTATAAAATTAAAAAGGCCCAAAGCCCACGTTTTCACTTTATCCTCTAATCCCTACTCATTTTCTTTCTGTCAACCTAATCAGCCGCACACTCATTTCTCATGGTATCATCGCATGCCTCTCCGATGAGATGGGTTGCTAGCTATCAATGGCGTCGGGGCTTGGGACTATAGCGTGTGGTGGATATATCGTGCAGGGGCAGAGGTATCTCGGTACCCTCTTTTCTCTCGTCTCTCTCTCGCTAACCCTTTCATCTTCATCTCTCTCTGTATTCCTCAGGTGATGGCCATAGATGGATTTGGTGGAGCTCTGGGAAATTTTCAGTCATGTATATCTGGGGCCATCTTCGGCATCAGTTGGTGGTTTTGGATCGACTTCGTTGTCCGCAACCCCATCAAGTTTAGCTTCGTCCATTATCTTGATTTATCCTTTGACATAATCTATATCATCTTAACTATTTTTGTGATATTAATTTAGGGTTTATGTTGCTGGCTTAGCTACTGGGGTTTGATCATCACCTTCATTTTGATCTGGGTAGTATTGTTTTTGCATTGTTGTAGTTGAAATGTGGAAGATGTGGAGAAGAGACCCAGAAAGAAACTTCTTTGACATTGAATGAGACTGTTCCTCTCCCTGTAGGCAAGGGCACAGCTCATCTCATTCAGAAGGTAATTCCTATATATGCCTTTCCTTTCAAGTAATGGAATTTTATGCTTGCTTCGTTTGCAATTAATGATAAATAAATTGATAGCGATAATATCAGTCTTTACTTTTTGACATGTACATATATATATATATAGGGATAGTTTGATGGAAACACATGTATAAACATGTTAGATCAGTTTGGTCTCCCATTGTTTATCACGGTGTAACATTATGTGCCATTAAATCTTGGTCCATATAAATATATTTATATGTGTGTTATTGTTTACGCTGCAATTTAGTATCTTATCCATAAGATGACAATGGGATTAGAACACCTTCCCCTTTCCCACACACTCACACACCCAACCACCTTGAGCTAGTTTTGAATGACGCAATTAAGTACCTTAAAGTCTCTGTAGTTTTGATTTTTGGAAGCTCTTTAGTTCAGACAAGTGAGCTTATGTATTTATATATGAGAAATCAGTAGTTTTATTTTATCAACATTTGTATCTCTGTTTTCTTGAACCCATGCTGTACTGAATTTGTGACTGGGTCGAACTTTAAAATATCAGCCTATCGGGGATATAAACTTTTTATGATCAATCAACCAAAATGCTGAATTTGCCTTGTTACTGAGTTTCTATGATGCCAGCATAGTCTTACAGTCAAATTTTCTGTGATCTGCCTAGTTCTTGTAACTTTAATGCCAACTATCTCATGATAAATAACTTGGGCCAGGCTTCATAACCTCTCGTTCCTGCATAATTATAAGTTAAATAGTCTTGGTGGACCTCTATTTTTAGTTCCTTATGAATTATGATTAGTTTGTCATTCAGTTGCTGGCTTTTTTTTTTCCAAGTGCTCTGTTTCTTTTGGCAACCTCTCACAAGGGTGGGAAAGTCTACTTGCAATTGGAGTTTGGAGTCAATAGGAAAATGGTCTTCTTGTTTTATCATTTCTTTTGAAAAAAAACTTTTACTGAATTTGTTCACATTCCTTCATGCCCAAAGTACTTTATTTTTTCTTTAAAAGTTGTAAAATCTTCATGAATGTTTTATTTAGAGATCTTAAAGATTCTTCCTATGGAAATAATAATCTTATTTTATATTAGGTATTAGATGAACTAATTTTGTTTATTTTTTTAATTATTATGTATATATCATTCATTTATGGATGTATTTTGGTAAATAACTATGTGTTTCAATTTGAATTTTAAATTGCACACAAAGTGTCTGATAAAATGCACTTAGTGTATTTCCTTGATACTTTGTATTTTCTTTGTCTTGTTTTAGTCTAAAAATTTTAATTTATTGATTTTGTTTTGATATAAAGTATTAGATAGATAAAATTAGTATTAATATATGGTGTCTGCATTTTTATTTTACATGCTTTCGGTGTACATTCCTTCATGCCCAAAGTATTATGAAACTAAGAAATCCTTATTATGTTCTCGGTGCTCTTATTTATAACTATATTATCTTTTCTTTTCTTGCTAAGTACTATGGACTTAGAATCTGATGCATATTACCTACACAGTGCATGTCTTTATATGTGTGTATATATGTATATTAATTTCTCGTTGTTTATTGTATATTTGCTAATGTGCTAATGGTGTTTTATTTTGTATTGTAGGCTAAAACTCTACTGAGAACCAAGACAATTATATAAGAGAACCAAGGCTACAAGAAATTCTTCTTCAAGTTGTTGGCTATTATTTTCTTTCTTGCTTGTAAGAATGTTTTTATTTATGTTTACCGAGTTTTTCGGAAACGAATAACTAACAGAATAATAAAAAGATAAGAACTGTAGAAATGCTGAAATGTAACTAAACAAACAGTGTTTTTACGTGGTTCAGGCGTTAACAAGCCCTAGTCCACGAGTCGATGTTATTATACTTGGAAAAGGTTACAGTAAGATGGCTGGTGCACAAGAACTTCACACACTCACAGTGTTTCTCTCGGGTTCTCTTGAAGAAGATGAAGCTAGAGAGATTTTAGTAGAGTTTTTGCTATATGATTTGTTCGTCCCTCTTCTTGTAAAATGAAGGGGTCTTTATAGCTAGGGTTTTGGATTAGGGTTTTTCTCTACGTACATGAGTCTTAATTACACCAGCCATAAATAGGGATACAATTACTGTAGTAGCATGGCTACAAGACTCTATGTGGGTATATTTACGTGAAAGTATGGGGAACACACAAAGTCAGCCGTCTTTTCCAAGTTGTCAGCGGAACAGTAGGTGAAAAGGTACCCTTAGGCGTGCTGGGATGTGTGCGGCTTTGACCTGACGGGCGTGTTAGGCGGGATCCTGTGTCAGGCGGATATCATTCCAAATATGCCTCCTCCAGGACTCGACCGTTTGGCTTTGTTCCGTGCGAGGCACGGAACTGCTTCCGCGAAGACCACTCGAAGAGCTTCTCCTGGAAGGAGCTTCCCCGAAGGATACCCCTTCGGGAGTCCGGGAGAGTTGACGAGTTTTCGTATTGTGTTTGCTTGGAAGAGTAATCCGGACACCAAGCGGGAGAGGTGAAGCCTTTCTGTTCATCCGCGAGCTCTGGTCACCTACCGTGAAAGACATCGATAATTCTGCTTCCCCGAGGCCATCAATCTAAACGCTATCCGGAAATCTGGATAACATTTACCCCCCAAGGTCACGGAGCTTTGAGGGATCCGGGAGCTTGTACAATCGGTTTCTTAGATTAGGCGAGGGGGCACCTTCTGTGTTCCCGGAAGGGTTCCTTTTTCCCGCCTGAGTGTTAGTATGAAAAAGAAAGGGAATTTCTTCTGTTTGAGATCAAGTACTCAAATGCGGCAAGGACCACGTGTCATTCTGGGAATGGTTCTGCGACCAAGACGTGTGCGTGAGGCGACTGGTTGAGTATGCGTGCGTCAGTCATCTGACTAATGATTTGACGGTTTTTAATGGTACTCCGGGCCCGAGGTGGTGTAATGATGGGAAATAAATACTTTATTCCCATCCGAGGAGTCATAAATAGGATCGTCGCTTCCTCTCCAGCCGTTGGATCTGATGCACACGGAATGGGAAGATCGGGACCGTCCACTTGAGGAATTCGAAACGGCCTCTTCCCTGCTATAAAAACGAGGGAAAGGACCTTTCTTCCTCTTTACGCTTTCAGATTCTCCATCTTTAGGATTTTCAGATTTCCAAACCTTCGAACTCTCGGGCTTCCCAGCTTACGTTCCCCCGAACTTGCCATTTCTTTTGGTAAGTATCTGGAAACTTTTCTTTTTGATTTGGCAGTGGGTTTATTCCCCGAAGTTCCTGGTTTGAATCGCCGTTCGTCTTTGCAGCTTTTACTTCTCGCGATCGTGCTGTGCAGTGATCCAGTTACTCCTTCAACCTCCAACTACCCGAATATCAGTAAGTATTTCTACTTTGCTCTTTCCTCCCAAACCTTAGGTTGTTGGTAGTTGTTAGAGTAGAGGTTTCTGCCATTATTGCTTATGTGCATGTGTGAATAGGGCTTTGGTAGGCATGTGATTGATTGTGAGTCAATAAGTAGCCTTTTCTGCATGTTTTGGCGATTTGCGTTTGGAAAGTCGTCCCTTGTTTTGCTGTTTTAGGGCATAAGCATGAACGCCTTTAGGGTGTCTTTCTCTGGAAAAACACTTCTTTTGGTGGGCTTAGGCTCGGGGTCTGATTCTGGTTCCTTGCTGTCCTTCGGGTGGCATGGTGCCAATCCCTCGGTAAGCTCGGTGGGAGCCTCTCCAAGCAGTTTTCGGGGAGGGTCTCCCCGACGCCTTTGATACCACTAGGGTATGACAAGGGTGCTGACTGCTTAGAGTGTTTTCTTCTTTCTTTTCTTTTGTCCAGTGACGAACATCTCGAAGGAACAACTCCTTGCTGCGGGGGAGGCTGATTCTGCCCAAGAGAAGGGCTCTCCTGTCGCTGGTGGAAAGGGGAAAGGAAAGGCGAAAGCGGTCGCGGCTAGCCCACCAACCTCCAATAGTTCCATCTGGGAGATGGACCAAAAACCGAACCTTTTAAGGAATTATGGCATGCTGGAGCTGTATTCCTCTGAGGCAGGCCTGAAGAACATCCCAGGTCTGATGTGGCACCGTCTGTCGGTGCTGGGCGAGTCAGCTAGCCAGAGTCACGAGGGCTTTGGTGCCTGGAGCTGGGCACACATAGTGTGCGGGGCGCACTTGCCCCTAAGGAGTTACTTCGCCAATTTCTGTGTGAAGGCGGGGATTGCCCCCTTCCAGTTAATTCCTCCCAGCTACAAGCTCTTAGCAGGGTGGTTCATCTTTTGCAAGTCCCGGAGACTGGAAGCTCCTACCCCGGAGGAGGTGCTGTACTTTTACGGGTTGAAGTCTCAGCCTATGAGGGGTCATTCAGACAAGGTGGGGTTTTACAGGCTAGAAATGCACTCGGACGTGATGTGCCCCACTTGTCATACCGCGAGGGTTCCAGACCTCCGGGAATACTGGTTCCTGACGACTGGCTTCCCGCTGAAGAGGGTGCCAGCCCTATCTTTGGACTTCAAAATCCCTGGTAAGCGCTCCTTCCTCTCCTTTTCTACTTTGTTTCTTTGCACTTGATTTGCTTTTTGGGAGGATCTCTAACGCTTGTATTTGATTTTCGCAGAAGTCGTTCCGCGGACACCTCGCTGCGCGGAGATGATAAGGAGGTCCAAGTTCTACGAAGGGCTTTCTGAGGAAGAGTTGAAAGTGGAGGGACTTGTGACCTCCGAATCGTTGAGGGAGAATGGGCTACTTGCCTCCTTCCAAAACATCGAGCCAGTGAGTGGCAGGGGGCAAACTCAGGTGTCAGCTGATATCCGGGAGCAGATTGCCCTGGAGCTGTCTAAGGTGATCACCCAAGCAGCTCGGGACGAAAATACTCTATCTCCTAGTTGGGCGGAGAGGTTCCCCGACCCCCAGCCGGAGGAAGAGGAGATCGAGGCTCGCCACGCCGCGGCTTACCCTAACGAAGGGGCTCCGGGGGCTAGTACCTCCGGGAGAGGTAAGACTAGTTTTCGATTGATCCACACCCCCAGCCTGTCTGAGGTTTCCCGGACCTCTCAGATGGGGTTTGATCCCCGTTTCCTTAGGCTAGATCCGCGTAGGATACCTTTCGACAGGTATTGCGATAGGGTAGATGAGCTCCTCTGGTGTCTGAGTGATGGTAGTCTGCCAGAAGGTGTCATCATGGTTGACCCTTCTTCTCTCAGCATGTCATTCCCGGACTTCAAGGAGTACGGGAGCTTCCTGGAGCAGGAAGCGATGTTTTGTTTTGCTCGGGGAAGGCCATCCACGTTTCTCGTGCATGGTCGTCCATTTCACACTTTTCTTTTTCTTGTTTCTTGTTCCCTGCTGGCGGGCTTGCTTGTGCTTTTATGTTGTTGATTGTCTTGTCTTCCGCTTATCTTCTTTCTCATTGCTTGTTGGTTCGTTAACCTTGCTTTGTACGTTTCTTGCAGAGTATCCCGAAGCAAAGATGTTGGGGAGGGTTACTTTGCTTATTAAGAAGGCTGCCACCAGCCAAGACCCGTCCACGGGGAAAGGACGGAAGACCAAGGCTGGTAGGGGAGGTAAGGCTGCCTCCCCCAAGAAGACAAGTGGCGAGGTGCAGGCGTCTCCGAGGGTAGAGAAGTCCCCTGCTGACGGGCCTTCCGAGACTATGATGGTCTCGAGTAGCAGCAGCGACAGAGAAGGGCTTGTGTTCCCCGTGAGGACAACTGGGGTGAGCAAGCGTCCTGGAGAAGATGCTGAGGGCGCTAAGAACAAACGCCTTAGACACTCTTCTCCCGGTCGAAGGCAACAACAACAGCAACGACAGCAACCACAACTACAACAACAGCAGCAACAGGAACAAGAGAGACAATCACCGACGCCGCAGCAGCAGCAAAAACAACATCCAAACCAGCAGCAGCAACAAGGGCAATTACTTCTGCTGCCGCAGCAGTAAAAGCAACAGACCGGGGCCTTAATACCCCGGCTGCCTCCTCCTCCAGCCCAAAGGGGGTCCACCCTTCCGGGGTCTCCGTCTTCTCAGACAACCAATCTTCCCCTGCCTGGCCTGAAGTTCCACTTTCCGCGGAAGCCAACCAGTTTTCCCGCTGCTCTCCTGGAGGGTGTAAGATGGGCCGATAGTTTTTTGAAGAGGCGGTTAGAGGCGGAGAAGGCCGTTACTCAGGGAAGGGCAGATAATTTGTCTGCCGTGAAGAGAGCTGAGCTGGCCGAGGGGGTGAGGTCTCTTCACCCGGCCGGAGCGGTTCTGGATGGTCCAGCCTTGGAGAAGAGGCTGGTGCCTAGGCTCGGACGTGCATTGGCGCCGTTCGGAGCTGAGATGATGGAGGACATGGCCCTGAGCTTATGCGAGCTCAATTCTGAGAAATGGGCCATCAGTAGCAGCAAGGATCCGCTGTTGCTGACACACGCTGTGAAGCAGCAACTGTCCGGGGTAAGCCGTCAGTTGTTATTTTTTGGGATCACCTGTCTTTTGGTCCGGCTTTAGCTCATTCTGTTGTCTTTCCTTGCAGGCCTCTATGATCGCGGAACGCTCGTTCCGGGAGGTTGGTGCAGCTCTGGTTCAGCTGGAGGAGAGCCAACTGGCTCGCCAGGCCTTGGAGGCGGAGAAACAGAAACTGACCCAACAGGCCTTGGGGGCTTCGGAGAAGATTGATCAGGCCCAGCGCACGGCTGAAGAAGAGGCGGAGAAGAAATATCTTGCCAAATATCAAGAGTACCGGGCCAAGGCAGAGAATGAGTTTAGACAGCGGTCGGATGGGATGAAGGCCGAAAACTCCAAGCTCCGGGAAGAGCTGTCCCAAGCCAAGGTGGAGAAGGATACCCTGGAAGCCCGCTTGCAATCAAAAAATGATCTCCTCCTTAAGCGGCAAGAGGAATATTCCACTCTTCAGAGTAAGCTGCACGAGGAGGAGCAACTCCATAAGAGGAGCAGGGATCTCGTGTCTATGCTGCAGTTGGGGCTCGCCGAGAAGGATAAAGAGATCGGGGCTTTGCAATTCACTGCCAGGGGGCATGTGACCGAGAAGCAATCCGTGCTGAACCAAAATAGGGAGCAGCGCAAGGAGATTGATTCTCTTAAGGGGGAGCGGAATGCCTCCAAGGCCGAAATGGAAAAATTGAGGGCCCAACTAACTGTCGCGGAAGCACAGCTGGCAACCTCCGAGGCGGAGCGCTTGAAGGAGAAGGAGGATGCTGAGGTGATACTGAACAGGACGATTAATATATCGCATGTGGTCCTCATGCATCAACTCTGGAAAGTGAACCCGGAGGTATTAGGCTATCTGGGAGATGATGCCGAAGCCATGAGGGAGAAGCTACTCGTGTGGGATCAGGGCCCAGAGGCGTACGTCCAAACCTACAACATTGACGAACGTGCTGAAGCTCCTGAGGCGGGAGATCCCGGAGAGGCGGGGACCTCTGAACCTTCTCATGACCAAGTTCCTCCTTCCAATGAGCCGACTCCGCCAGCCTCCGTTGAAACCGATGCCCCCGAAGCTGCGGTCGTGGAAGCTGTAGTTACCCCCAATGCTTGAAGGGGTTTTATTTTTAATTATTTTTCATTTTGAGTTTTTCATTACGGACATTTTTACCATAATCATAGCATTCTCCTTTCTTTTCTGCCGAGTTCTTTATTTATCCTTGCGCTTAGGGTAGACATTTATACGGTAGAAACTGTTGTAGGGGCGTATGGGGTTTTGGTTCCAACGGCCAAAACCTATGCACTTCCCACTTGAAGCTTTAACGGATGATGTCTTTTCCCATGTAGTTTCTAGGTTACGAAGGTTTCCTGGTTCCAACGGCCAGGCTCCTTTCACCGTATTTTAGCTTTCCTGAGGCAAATAGCCAATCCCGGGACTTGTAGTTATACTGTTCGCTGGGATTGCTAAGGTGAGTCGTTCCATTGTTTGGAACGGGAGTTCTTTTGGTGAGCGTCGCTAGACTTAAGGTTAGATCTTTGCGAAGCAAAACTAACTGTTGTTGCGAACCTCATTGTGGCTGACTTCAGGGACCTGGCATGGAGCCCTGCGAGGCAAGGCTTATTGCTGTCGGGGAAATCGCCACGCCCACCAGGTGTGATCCTGGAGCAGGGGCTTTGCGAAGCAAAGCCGGCTGTGAGTGGGGGGATCAAGCATGTCTGCTTCTGGAGCTGAAACTTGCAATGGCCATGGAGCTTGCCATGCATTATTTTGTGAGATCCGGAGTTGGAGCCTGCGAAGCAAGGCTTACAACGGTCGCGGATCTTGCCATCTTTCGCCTCGCTGGACCCGGAGCTGGAGCTTGCGAAGCAAAGCTCTACAGCGCTCGCGGATCTTGCCATCTTTCGCCTTGCGGGATCCGGAGCTGGAGCTTGCGAAGCAAAGCTCTACAGCGCTCGCGGATCTTGCCATCTTTCGCCTTGCGGGATCCGGAGCTGGAGTTTGCGAAGCAAAGATCTACATTGATCGCGGAGAATTCTGCAAAGGACTTGTCAGGGAGTTGGGGGTGTTTTGGCGTAGCTCTATGAACGTGCCTCAACCCCCAGTCCCGTCCATCGCTGGGCTACACAGGAGATAATTCTCATGATACATAATGGCAGGCATTTCCATGGCAATTTTCACATAAGCACATAATGCACATATGACACGTAATGCAAGCATGTTCATGGCAACAAATAAACCTAAGCTCAACAATTTAAACATTTCAAACAATTTAAAAATTTCAAACACAATGCTAGCACATAAGTGGTGTTCTGTGTACGTTTTGTTCAAGGGGCGTATGGTTATGCCTTAGCCATGTATACCCCCCAAGTGAGCGTGGGGTCCGGACGTCTCCGGACCACGTGGTCACTTGTTAAAACGCAGCTTTGAACACAGGGATAAAAAGTGCAGTAAAAGCGGAGTGAATCTCTCCGTGTTTCATTAAATTAGCCTGCTAGGCGTGAGTTTTACAACAGGGAGGATTATTTCCACATTTTTCACTTTTGTTATTTTCACCAAGGATTTCCGACTGGATGGTCCGGGGCCTACTGGTAGTAACGGCGGAGGTGCTCCGCGTTCCAGGCGCGCGGGACTTTAGATCCGTCGAGTCTCTTTAAGTGATACGTCCCATGGCCCACTTTTTCTTGGACTTCGTAGGGGCCTTCCCAGTTGGGTCCGAGGACTTCTACTCCCGGGTCCTGCGTAGCAGGAAATACTCTCCGTAGGACAAGATCCCCAACTTCGAATGTACGGCTCTGGACTCTCATGTTAAAGTGTCGGGCTATCTTGCCTTGGTACATTTTTAGTTGGACCTGCGACCGCTCCCGGAGCTCCTCGATCATGTCCAAGGACTCCTGGAGGAGGGCATGGTTCCGGGTAGGATCGTAGGTGTCTTGCCTGTGAGAGAGGATCATAGCTTCTACTGGGATGACGGCCTCGCAACCGAAGGTCATGGAATAAGGCGTGTGCCCCGTCGAAGTTCTCTCTGTTGTGCGATAGGCCCAAAGTACTCGCGGAAGTTCTTCCGGCCAGTGAGCCTTGCAGGCTTGGAGTTTTTTCTTCAACGTGGTCTTTAATATTTTGTTTACAGCTTCCACTTGCCCATTAGCCTGGGGTCTGGCGACTGCGGAAAAGCTTTTGATAATTCCATGCGAAGCACAGAAGTTCGTGAAGTGTTCACTGTCAAACTGCTTTCCGTTGTCGGACACAATTTTCCGTGGAAGCCCAAAACGACACACTATATTCCTGATGACAAAATCCAGTGCTTTTTTAGATGTGACCGTGTTCATAGGTTCAGCTTCAGCCCATTTGGTGAAGTAGTCTACCGCGACTATGGCGTACTTCACTCCACCCTTTCCAGTGGGGAGGGAACCTACTAGGTCAATGCCCCAAACGGCGAACGGCCAGGGGCTGGTCATTAGGGTAATTTCCGTAGGCGGCGCTCGCGGAATCTTGGCGTACCTCTGGCACTGCTCACACTTCCTGACATAATCCACACAATCCTTCTTCATGGTGGGCCAGAAGTATCCTTGTCGAAGGATCTTTTTGGAGAGGCTCAGCCCGGAGGTATGATCGCCACAGAAGCCTGCGTGAATCTCATGGATGATGGTGCTGACTTCGGTTCCGGAAACACACCTAAGGAAGGGTATGGACAACCCCCTGCGGTAAAGCTTTCCATCCATAACCACGTATCGGGGAGCTTGATATTGGAGCTTCCTTGCGTCAGCTTTATCAGTGGGGAGCTCTCCGGTGGTGAGAAATCTGAGGATGGGTCCTATCCAGGAGTGGGAATGGTCGATGATGGCGCTTATCCTTCGTGTCTCAGTACTGGGGGCTTCTAAGTGCCCGATGGGGACTAAGCCATACTGTTCAATCTCCGGGTCTGTTGCAAGCTTGGCCAGCGTGTCCGCGAGTGAGTTCTGGTCCCGGGGGACCTGGCGGATTTGGTAGCCTTTGAAATGCTGCAATAGGTCGCGGGAGAGAGACACGTAGGCAGCCATCCTTTCGCCTTTCGTCTGGTATTCCCCGGATATTTGGTTTACCACAAGTAGGGAGTCGCTGTATACTTCGATTTTTTGGGCTCCGACTTCTCTGGCCAGTCGTAACCCAGCTAACATGGCTTCGTGTTCTGCCTCGTTGTTGGATGCTGGGAACGCGAAACGGATGGCGCTCTGGAGCTGATGCCCTTGGGGAGATATTAGGATGACCCCCGCTCCAGTTCCTTTTTCATTTGAGGCTCCGTCTACATAGACCTTCCAGGTGGGAAGTTCCGGGACAGGATCTTCCGGGAGGTCATTCATTCCCGAGCATTCCACAATAAAGTCCGCGAGAGCTTGACCTTTTATAGAAAAACACGTGGTTGGTAGTGGACGTCGAACTGGCACAGTTCCATGGCCCACTTAAGCAATCTGCCAGAAGACTCGGGCTTCTGCAGGACTTGTCGGAGAGGGTGGTTGGTGAGTACTTTGATGGTGTGCGCCTGGAAATATGGCCTCAGCTTCCGTGAAGCAATCAGCAAGCAGAGGGAGAGTTTCTCGATCATCGAATATCTGGATTCGGCGTCCAATAACCTCTTGCTTACGTAATACACAGGGAGCTGGATACGGCCATCTTCCCGGACGAGAGCGGCACTCACTGCGTGCTCAGTCACAGCTAAGTATAAGAACAACGCCTCTCCTTCGACAGGTTTGGACAGAATGGGAGCTTGGGTTAAATGTTCCTTGAGGTGTTGGAAGGCTGCTTCGCATTCGGGGGTCCACTCGAACTTCTTGTTTCCTCGCAACACATTGAAGAAGGGGATACACTTGTCAGTGGCCTTGGATACGAAGCGGCTAAGAGCAGCTATCCTTCCGGTAACGCTCTGGACGTCCTTATGTTTCCGGGGGGAAGGCATATCTATGAACGCCTTTATCTTCTCAGGGTTGGCTTCCACTCCGCGGGAGCTGACAATGAAACCGAGGAACTTCCCAGACGAGACCCCGAAAGTACATTTCTTTGGATTTAGTTTCATCCCGTACTTTCGGAACACGGCGAAAGCTTCCTCAAGGTCGTCACTGTGGTCCCCGGAGGTCTTGGACTTTACCAACATGTCGTCCACGTACACCTCCATGTTCCTCCCCAGTTGGTCCTTGAACATTCTGTTTACCAGACGCTGGTATGTCGCCCCAGCATTCTTCAAACCGAAAGGCATGACCACGTAACAGTAGACACCCTTGTCCGTGAGGAAGCTGGTGTGTTCCTGGTCCGCGACATGCATCTTGATCTGGTTGTATCCGGAGTACGCATCCATGAAGGATAAGAGTTCATACCCGGAAGTAGCGTCTACCATCTGATTGATTCGCGGGAGAGGGAAACAATCTTTCGGGCAGGCCTTGTTCAGGTCCGTGAAATCAATGCAAATTCTCCAGGACCCATCGGGTTTCGGGACCAGAACTGGGTTGGCCAACCACACGGGATAGTGCGACTCCTGGAGAAAGCCTATGGACATCAATTTGTCCACTTCAGCTTTGACGGCTTCGGCTCTCACTGGGTCCAGCGGCCTCCTCTTTTGGCGAATTGGAGTTGCAGATGGGTCTATGTTGAGTGCGTGGCACGCAACATTGGGATTAATCCCCGTCATATCAGCGTGGCACCATGCCAGGATATCCTAATTATCCTTCACAGTGGCTACGATCTTATCTCGAACGGCCGACGGCAGGTTTTTCCCCACCTGAATGATCTTGGTGGGTTCTCCTGGGTTGAGGATCACCTCTTCGACTTCCTCCATCGGCTCTATTGCTTTCTCGATTCCCACTCTTGGGTCGACTTCGTCAAAGTATGCCTCCTGAGCACCCCCAGTTTCTGGCAATTCTTCCGCCAAAGGAATGGCAGCAAACGTCTCTTGGACTGTGTAGACGGATCGGACGGAGACGTTATAACAGCTCCGTGCACTTCTTTGGTCTCCTCGGAGGGTGCCAATACGCCCATCGTCGCATGGAAACTTCAAACATAAGTGGCGTATCGAGGTTATGGCCCCACAATCGATCAGAACCGGTCGGCCTAAGATGGCATTGTACGCCGTGGGGCAGTCGACCACCACGAATGTGCTATGCTTGAAGGCACAAGCGTCGCTTTCTCCTCTGAGGGTGACTGGCAGTTGAATTTTCCCTAATGGCATGAGTGCGTCCCCATTGAAACCTTGAAGCTGGATGGGGCATGGGGCCAGGTCTGTCTCGGTCAATCCGATCGCGTGGAAGGCCGCTTTGAAGAGGATGTTCACGGAGCTTCCGTTATCGACCAAGATCCGTGAGACCTTCTTATTGGCAATCTGGGCTTCCACTACGAGGGGATCGTTGTGGGGGAAGTGCAAATGTCGAGCATCGTCCTCCGTGAAGGTGATGGGAAGATCCATCATTCGGGAACGTTGAGCAGGTGATTGGACCAAAGCGCACATCTCCTCGGCGTGCTCTAACTCCTTCAAGTACCTATTCTGGGAGTTGCGGGTACTTCCGGCAAGGTGTGGTCCTCCGGAAATGGTGGCGACGTGTCCGTCAACGGGTGGCGGAGCAAGGCCGGGCGGATATGGGTTGCCTGGTCCTGGTGCCAACAAGGCAATGGGCGCCGGAGCGGGTGGAGCAGGAAGTGCTGGGAACTGAGACCCGAGAGCTTGGGGGTGACCGGCTCCAGGAGCGCTAGCGGCCCCCCTCTGTCCCGGGGAATATGCAGCTCCGTGAACTACCCCCTGTCCGGGATAGATAATGGGTATCCTCACCCACTGACCGAGGTGTCCCGCTCTTGCCAGGGACTCGATCTCATCCTTCAGCTGAAGGCACTCATTCGTGGTGTGCCCCACGTCTCCGTGAAACTCACACCTCTTATTGGAGTCTCGCGGACGCCTTCCTCCGTGAGACACTTTCGGGGGCTTCCTGTAGTTGACCATATTACAGGTCGCCCGATAGACATTCTCTCGCGAGTCTATCAAACTGGTATATTCCGTGAACTTGGGCTCATAGTCCTTTCGGGGTTTCTTTGAATGGTCTCCCCGGTTGGAGTTTCTTCCGCTTCGTTTGCTCCGCGATTGGCTCAAATTTCGTTCTGGGGCTTCCGCTTGCGGCTGCGGCATGCCAGGAGCGATACTACATCCGGTTTGTACTGCTCCGTACCCAGAGAAATGGGTTTGACTCGGCGTCTGAGCAGACGCGGAAGGCCCATACACACTTGGAGTGAATCGGGCTCCTGGAAGCGTGAGGGCTGGTGCGGGAGCTTGCGAAGCAAAGCTCGGCGCAGTCACGGAAGGGGTTGGAGCCGGGGGAACTCCAAAGGCCTGCTGGTAGGCATCCTCAAGGTTGATGATTCCCTGAGCTTTTGACATGAATTCGGACAGTGTTTCTGCCTGTCTCCTTTGCATTTCCCCCCATAGCAGGGAGCCGACAGTAAGGCCTGATTGAAGGGCGATCAGCTTCATGTCATCGCTGACCTTGGTTTTTGCGGCAGCTTCCATCATTCTCTGTATGAAAGCTTTGAGGTTCTCAGTGGGTTGCTGCTTGATGTTGGTTAAGGAACCAACCTCCATGTCGTGGTCGCGGGCAGCAATAAACTGCCTCCTAAACGCGGACTGTAGCTCCTTCCAACTGTGGATTGATCCGGGAGCTAATCTTTTCCACCAGTCCTCCGCGGACTTGGTAAGGGTGAGTGAGAAGCACATGCATTTGGCGTCCTCACTGACACGCGCCACTTGCATCATTTTATTGTATTTAGCTAGGTGGGTACGCGGGTCTGTCCTCCCATCATATAATTCTATGTGAGGCATTTTGAAGTTATCCGGGAGGGACGTTTCCGCGATCCTCCTAATACATGGTTCCGGGTCTTCCTCCTCAGAGTCTGACAGGGCCCCACTTTGCTTCCGGACCAGCTTGGTCAAGGCAGCAATCTGTTCCTCGAGCCTCTTCGTATCACTTTCCGGGAGGTCACGTCCCCGGAGCTTGTCATTAATATGATTTCGGAGGTCATCTCCGCGAGGCCGGGCCTTTTCTCCTTTGGCCTTTTCATACTTGGCCTCCAACCTTCTTCTTAGGTCCACCGTGGACCAGCTATCTTCGGAGTGTGAGTTCGCAGCCCGACCGTCCTGATTGACGGAATCACTGGGGCGGTTGTTCCTTCCCCTAGGCCTGGGTGCCTTAGCACCGTGCCCTTTAGGCACAGAGTGCCCCCTTGGGGCTGAAGGACGTCTGGGCTTAGGAGCGCCAGAGACCTTCTGTGCGCGGGGGGGGGGGGGGGGCAGTCGGCCTGGTGATTCACGCCTTTAGGAGGTGCAGGGGCGTCAGCGCGCACAGGCTCTCCAACTTTTTCTTTGCCCTTGTTAGGGGCGGCTTTGGATGGTCCAGCAGTGGCTGGATCCGGCATGGGGGCATCAACACCACCTAGAATAGAGGCATCCTCGTCCGAGTCGCCTAGATCTCCGAACTTACTTTGGAGGCGTTCCATCATGCGTTGCATTCTTTCGGAGACGCGCTCCTGCTCAGCAAGCTTGGCCTTAGTGGCCACCAGTTCTTCGGCTACTTGGACCAGTTCTGGGTCCTTCTCATAGTAGTAGCCGTCCTTGTAATAACCGTCTTGGACATACTCTTCTTCGTCTTCTAAGTATGTTGTATCTTCGGTACTGACCTGATCCTGGTGGGATGTCGGGTCTTCACCTTGGTAGTCTAAGGGTTCGCTTTGCACCACATCTTCCACCACGGTATCGGGGTTGACCGTAGCATTTTTGTCAACAGCGGATTTTCTCGTAGTCACCATCTCTTTAGCACGAAGTGAATACAAAAAACGTACACAGAAAAAGAGCTGACTAACAACTTCCTACAGCTCTCAATGAAAGCACCAAAATGTTTACCGAGTTTTTCGGAAACGAATAACTAACAGAATAATAAAAAGATAAGAACTGTAGAAATGCTGAAATGTAACTAAACAAACAGTGTTTTTACGTGGTTCAGGCGTTAACAAGCCCTAGTCCACGAGTCGATGTTATTATACTTGGAAAAGGTTACAGTAAGATGGCTGGTGCACAAGAACTTCACACACTCACAGTGTTTCTCTCGGGTTCTCTTGAAGAAGATGAAGCTAGAGAGATTTTAGTAGAGTTTTTGCTATATGATTTGTTCGTCCCTCTTCTTGTAAAATGAAGGGGTCTTTATAGCTAGGGTTTTGGATTAGGGTTTTTCTCTACGTACATGAGTCTTAATTACACCAGCCATAAATAGGGATACAATTACTGTAGTAGCATGGCTACAAGACTCTATGTGGGTATATTTACGTGAAAGTATGGGGAACACACAAAGTCAGCCGTCTTTTCCAAGTTGTCAGCGGAACAGTAGGCGAAAAGGTACCCTTAGGCGTGCTGGAATGTGTGCGGCTTTGACCTGACGGGCGTGTCAGGCGGGATCCTGTGTCAGGCGGATATCATTCCAAATATGCCTCCTCCAGGACTCGACCGTTTGGCTTTGTTCCGTGCGAGGCACGGAACTGCTTCCGCGGAGACCACTCGAAGAGCTTCTCCTGGAAGGAGCTTCCCCGAAGGATACCCCTTCGGGAGTCCGGGAGAGTTGACGAGTTTCCGTATTGTGTTTGCTTGGAAGAGTAATCCGGACACCAAGCGGGAGAGGTGAAGCCTTTCTGTTCATCCGCGAGCTCTGGTCACCTACCGTGAAAGACATCGATAATTCTGCTTCCCCGAGGCCATCAATCTAAACGCTATCCGGAAATCTGGATAACAATTTATGTATATAGTTATGTTGTGTTCTAACATTGTATGTAATAAATAGATTAATTTCAATTGTAAAAGTTGGTTTTTTTTAAAAAGAAGACAATTAAATTGTTAATATAATTAGCTCCTTGTAAAAAATTTGTTATTATAATCTATAAGTTTTTAGATTTGTATGCAAATGTGTTATTTAAATCATAGTTTTTAATTTAAAATAAATATAAATTAATTTTAAAAAAATTAAAAGTATAACTTTTAAGGGTACACATTGGGTGTCCTAAAAAAAATTCGTTGCCAGCAACAGTGACACCTATTAACTGTCGGCATTACCAGCAACGGCGACACCTAATAACTGTTGGCGTAGCTAGCAACGGCGACACCTAATAACTGTCGGCATTGCCAGTAACGGCGACACCTAATAACTGTCGGCGTAGCCAGCAACGGCGACACCTAATAACTATCGGCGTAGCTAGCAACAGCGACACCTAATAACTGTCGGTGTAGCCAGCAATGACGACACCTAATAACTGTCGGCGTAGCTATCCCTACGCCGGCATAGGCAAATACGACAGTTAGTCGACTGTCGTCGTTGCTCAATAACGACAGTTAAAAACTGTCGAAAAATCTCATTTTTGTAGTAGTGAGTTAGATAAGTATTTCATTATGCTATTTATAAATAGATTATATAACACTTTTTTGTACTTATAAAGTAGTGTTATGATACACTTTATAATAACACAGTTTCTGCATTATAAAAAATAGTTTGCATAACATAATTTTATGCTTATAAACAAGTGTTATTGTCAATGATACAATAACACATTTTTTGTATTATTCTAATATTTGGATAAGCTTGAATTATTATTATATAAGCCTGTACATTATAATTATTTTAATTGCTTTAATTCAAATCTGCTTCATTTAATATAATTAAGACACCCTTAACATTGCACAAATATATTTTTGAGTACCAATTATATGGTTCATAACACATATAACTAAATAATTGTGTCAAAATACATTCAAGATTATCTAAAAAACAATCCAAAAGTCTTAAGATATTCAACACTACCTAATTAACATAAACAAAACATTCTCATAATAGTCAACAAAATAGTCTTAAACAGTTGCATATTTAAAAGTAAAGGTAGGAATTCATGATCTTCCAAATGTCAGCACACCAAAGCTGTCCAAATCAGATTTTCTTTTGCACTTCACTTGTTGAATCTGGTAAATAAAACATAAAAGAAAAACTAATGAGGTCATGAAATATCATATCATTAATCTAAAATAGTTAAGATGGATCCAAGTTTTATCCATCTGCATATCATAAGCATAGACATAAAAACGTTAATCACAACTCATATGTATAATATTTTATTATTTAAACCCTAAGGTTGGGGATGTGAAAACTACCCTTATTCACACCCAAGGCGAGATATCTATCAATATAATCAAACTAATTCAAGCAA
The DNA here is from genome assembly GCF_963169125.1 of Humulus lupulus. Classification (NCBI taxonomy): domain Eukaryota; kingdom Viridiplantae; phylum Streptophyta; class Magnoliopsida; order Rosales; family Cannabaceae; genus Humulus; species Humulus lupulus. Next base: position 210,684,890 of record NC_084793.1, read on the forward strand.
ACACAATTTATTTGTAAGAAGATAATACATAAATCTAGATAAAATCTAACATCATTTCCCATATAAAGGTTACCTAACCATCTATCAACACCAAGTAAAAAAATTCAAACAACACACAATAAATTTTCTTTCTTATATCACCGCAACACACAAACAAATTTTCTAGAACCTACTTCTCTAAGATACACAAGTTTTCAACCTTCCGTTATCACCGCAGCACACAATTTTAATCTCAGAACCTACTTCTCTCTGAATGAATATTTAAGATATTCAAACTCCTCTAATATTTGTATGATATTAATAAAAAAAGTTAAGAGAACATACTTCCGTACCTCTTGCAATTAATAATCAAGTTAATTAACTTTGCAATGCTCCTTGCCAATTTGATCCACAACCTAAAGAATATAATCAGTAACTAAAAGATTACTACAAAATTAAAATTAAATGATACAATAAGTAAAAAAATTATTTTATATATTAATTTTTGGGTATATATGGTTATCATATTATTATAAGGACTAAGGAAAAGAATAATCAAAACTAACAGTGTTGAATAAAAATGAAGAATCGTCATTCAGAACGGTTCTTTGTCAACATAAACAAAAGCCTCTTTAAATAAAAAAGAAAACAATAAAGAACATAAGACCATTAGCTTGTCTCAACAATAGTACCTTGATTCTTTTAAGTATTGCAAATATAGGCCTTAGATTGTTAAACAAGTAGTCCCAAATTTTTGTTGAAAAGGGCAGAGAATATTTACTCTCCTGATACCATTAAAACCAAACATATAAAACATTGTCTCTCAACCCTCTTCCACTTTTATTGATAACACAATTGCAGTAAAACAAACACAATATATATATTTATACACAGCAAAATATATAATAAACCATGACAAATTTCTTAATTTCTTACTGAAAGAACTTCACAAGCAAGCCCTATATCATACAAGAACAATACAAGAGAAGACTCTAAAAGCTAAATCCTTTGATAAGAGAAGGCAAATAAACAAGCGCACCAGTGGTTAAGAAATTGATAACTGAGCATTACAATGAGATCCTTGATGTTATAGTATAACTTCGACTCACATGATCGGCAGGAACAAGTACAGCATCAAAGTTCTGCTAGGAGTAGATTTTTGTTACAAGATTGTATAAAATAAAATACGTTATGACAAATACAAATCTATAACTAACTAAATAAAGGATCATATTTGATTGTCTATTTATCAAGTTCTGGATTTTCTTCAACTTTTTCATCATCCACAACTATTCATTTATGAGTTTTGGCTTTCTGGGTTGTCTAATCTACACTTTGTTATTATTTATTGCATGATTTTTGGTTTACTGACTTTGTTTATTTGCTTGTGTATGGTTTTATTAGGTGGAGCATAAGCTTTTGAGGGCTCTATTTATGTATTAGATATATTCTTATTATTTATCTTATTGATATTTGATGAGTGCCTGAGATATATTCTCTCTTGCCTTTATTACTATCTCAAAATCCATTGAGCAAAATTTGAAGAAAATAAGTAATCATGTGTGATACCATGTCTGGACCTCTTGAACGCCTCGTTAAGATAGGTATGATTTTTTAGAACTTGTTTTCTTCTTGTTCCTTAATTCTGAATTTTTCTTCATATCTGATTATACACACACATATATATAGATCATCATAGCTATATACAATGAGAAACACAGTTAAATCCTTGAAACACAATCAACTATATATAATATCAATCTTACTCAATATAACAAGGAATGAGACCATTTTCAACATTCTAAAAAATTCAGAAAAAAAAAGAAAAGATAAATCAACTTTTCTCATTGGAATTTGTGTGTGAGTAATGTTGAAACACTTACATAAACTTCTTATAGCCTTTAAATAATTTCTGGCAGTGATATTTCAACTCATCAGTTGACTGCTCTATAGAACACACCTGTCAAAGAAGGCAATTGAATCATTTTATTATCAGTTCTATAAACAACACTTAAGTAACTCTACAGGTTCCACTGAACTGCGTTGAAGTACTTTATAATCTCAATAATTAAACATACTACATGATGTATAAATCTTGTCCTAGAGAGACTACATATGCCTTAATTTGACATATCTATATCTATTGTCCTCGTGTCTTAAATTCTAGTGTATGACTATAAACAACTTCATTATCTAACTTTGTCTAGACTAAATTGGACTGGTCCCTCTTCCTATAGCCATAGCTACCCCATATAATTATACATATATATATATATACGCAAAAGAATATATTGCTAATATTTTTATGTGCTAATAAATATATATGTCTCGTTTACATTATATATGCATGGATATTCTCTATCTAGTTAGCTAGCTAGCTAGATATCTAGCTTATATAGCTAGTCATGATAAGATTATGTAAAGTAAGCCATAATAATATGTATGAATGTATATACATTGGCCTAGTTTGTCTTTCTTAAACTACAATTCAGGGAAGCAAATTATGATATATATGTATATATAAATCCACAATGATGATCATCAGAATTACACATATATAATGTAGTATATTCTGATAACATGCATGCATGTATCTCAATTTTGATTATGTATGCTTATATTTGCGCGTAGTACGAAAACTTTTGTTACATAATATAGAGTACATTATATTATATGATAGTGTCTTTCCTTATACAATCCTGCAGCCATTGGACATGTCAATACATGAGGATAACTCTTACTAGTTTAACACATTTACTCGTATGCACTTTTCTATCTTTTTAGAACAAACCATTTTGGATAAGAACTAGTTTGGTCAAGGAGTTTGTTTCAATATTAACGGAAATATCTATCCACTATTTTAATATTACATTTGCATGTATACATATATAATATATACATGGACTCATAAAGGACTCATAAAAATCTCTCTTGTTTGTTCTTCTTTTTGCTTTCAGGAAATGCAAGCTTTGTTGGATCTAATTTTTGCAGTTAATGGTACGATAGTCGATGCAGCTAAGTATTTGGGGTATGCAATTCTATACTTGTAATCTTTAGGTCCATTTCGTATGCTAACAATCAAATATAGGACAAAAGTTCTGTTTGACATATCATATCTGTAAAAATATGATTAAATACCTAGATTGGATGGAAGTTTGTTCCAAGACTTAGGCTAAATAGAGCCAAAAGATACAGAAAAATTAATTGGTTTTGGTGACTTACTTGATTAGTAAACTCAGTGTGTTATGTGCTGTCATTTCAGTTTAAGCACGTACGCATGGCAAAATGGGGCGGCGGGGCGGGGCGGGGCGGGGGCCAGACCCGACCCGACCCGACGGGGCATCTTTGCCCCGGTAAAAACGAGGCGGAATTCGGGGCAGGGCGCCGCGCCCTGGTATGAATTTAAGTGGGGAGGGGCAGCCCCGTCCCGCTAGGAATTTAAACGGGGCGGGGCTGCCCCGCCTCAATTTTTTTTTTTTTATACTCTAACTCAATTCTCTCATGCTACTTATATACATAGTACGTAAAATTGACATTTTATATGTAGTTTAGAATATTTTTAATTCTATATAAACTAGAAAGAATTATAAATATTAAAAAATATGTTTTATATAATTCATCATTATTCTTGTATTTATTTTGTAAATTTTAAAATAAAATATAATATTTAATGGTGTAGTTGATACCAAGTGTAAAATATATAGATTACAATAAAAAATAATATTTAGGCTTGGGAAAAATTCTAAAATTATAATTTAATGTTTCTTAAAAAAAAAAGTTAAATGGGGCGGGGCAGACCCGCCCCGATTAAGCCGGGGTGGGGCGACCCGCCTCGCTCTAAGAAACTAATCGGGGCGGGGCGGGGCAGACCCGCCCCATTTACATCCCTATAAGCACAGGGGCACTGTCACGGTTGATACTATCAGATGATTCTCTTCGATTCGCAGTGAATGAATGCTTAGTCGACAATCTTTCGAATTATATACTATTTAACTTACTCTCTCCTCTTGCCATCATCTGCTGACTGTTCTTTGCAGTGTGATTTTTCTTTAAACATATATAATATAGATCCTCCCGCTGAACCTACAATATTTGCAATGAATCCTACAGTGAAACTTGCTTTTCCTCTAAGCCGTCTACCTAAAAGATTGCAAGTCTATGCATTACCATTAGTCAATGCCCTCTTCAGTTACTTAAAACATGTTTTAATTTAATCAAAATGATCTCACAGCAATATCTAGCGAAAAAGATAAACATAACCAAATCAAAAGTAAAAAAATAACCAAATCAAAAGTCGAAAAAGTTTCAGGACTCACTTCTAAAGGAGAGACTTCACGAGAGAGTTGACTGGAGCAGAAAGAAGGCTGGGCTAGGTTGCTTGTGCCAAAGCTTCTCATCAAGAATTTATGAGTCATTGAGAAAGAATGATGAGCGATTCAATCAGATCACGGGGGAGATGAAGAGAAATTGAAGAAAGAGATCGATGATTTGGGAGAAACGGAAAGAGCGATTGAAGAGAGAGAAAGAAAAATGTATTTCAAATATAATGTTACTCATTGACATTTCTGTAAAGCCAAAAAAAAAAAAAAACACTCTTCTCACCCCTTTCTCATAAACACATTTTCTCTAGAACCCTAAATTCAATGTGAGATGATTGATTCAAAATATTATGGTCAAGGAATGGTATTTATTTATTTTTTACTGTATGCTACTATATGATTCTTACAAGTTATAAATGCATATAATATATGAATAATAAATCATTAAAGACAATGCTGCCCTAACCCCTAATTTGGGACAAAAAAAAACAAAATTGGAAATAAAACTTAAGAAAAGAAAAAAAAGACATGGCCAAAAAGAAAGAGATCTATGGGGCATAGAAGACAAAAAAGAGTTAGTTCATAGATATCTATAGATTTTTATTTTTTATTTTTTTTATGAAAGTGGTGAGAAGAAGTGGAGAGGACACATGGAAAGAAGCAACAAGAAAGAAAGATAGGTGTGGTCAGAAGGGTAGATAGAAAACTATACTAATGGGCACTTTTAGGGAAAATTTGCAGTAATAAAAATAAAACTTACTTTAAAATTTTAATGAAAGTGTAATATCCTTCAACTCAATTATACTTAATCTAATATTCTCAATGTAAAAAGTTCTGGGACGATTATGGGCAGCAGGTACTTACTCGGGACAGCTCCAATCTCTTTTCTTTATTTCAAACTCGCTTTTGCCAACACTTTTAGGACCATCATGCTTGCATTTTAGGCAACATAATTTTTTTGGAGAAGTTCATAAAATTGCAACTAAAAAATAAAAAGGAAGGCATTAGCCAATGGACTTAAACTTGATGGAATTGCTTGCTATAAATAAGCATGTGGATTCAAAGAGTAAATGGCAAAAGACAAAAGGCAGAAACAAACAAAAACAAAAAAAACCCTGTCCATTTGACAGGAGTACCCTTTATCCCCGACCCCGTTGCCATAATAATACTGATAAAAGTTAAGATCCAAGGAATTTAGTAATAAATCATTCAATACTTTTTTATTTTAATCTAGTGCAAGGAAAAAATTATTAAAGAAACAGAAAATTAAAAGAATGTCACTTTATGAACTTACATAGGACATATCCAACTTCTTCTCTTCATTTCAACATTATTCGACATATCATCATCTGTCAAACTCAACGATTTTTCTTTCTGCTTTGAAACTTTGGCAGCAGGATTTGGAAGTGAAGGATCAACCGGCATTTCACTGAGCTCAAGCAACTTCGAAAGTAGTTTTCTTGCAGATGATTCAACAAGCTCTCTACCAACAGGGTTTTCACCCCCTGAGATAACAATTGGATCCAGAGCATAAAAGAGCCATATACGCACTATATCCACTGTCCGAGCATCTGCTTCAAATTCCTTCAATATTGTATAAGCTCTATCACAGGAACCTCGTAGATTGCAAGCACTACAAACCTAAATCCAAGAAAATACTAAATAATTCAGAAAGAGATGTTGCAATTTTCCTGACTTTTACCTCTCCAAGTCAAAACCATGAAACTTCCACTCAAAAATTAAATGTATGTTAAGGCTGGCCATACATAATACTAGTGTATCAACAAGCTTTTGCATCACATAAACTTGAGCACATGGCTTCTTTTCTCAAAATTTAAATGCTAAAATATTACAAAGAGGAAAATCACATACATCCCCTTCATCGAGTCTGACATAGGCTCTCAATCTTTTAGCTGAATTAACAGCTTTCCTTAGCAGATTAGGACATCCACTTCCAACAATCAGCTCAATATCTTTCATCGACAATGATCTACATATGTAACATTAGCCCACAAAAAAAAGTTAATCCTTTATATATTTATAATGTTAAACCATGAAAATGCTCCCAAGATAACTAGTAAAAGTCCATGAAAGTGTGCTTGTGTTGGTGTTAAGCTCAAGCAAACAACCACACGAGATGAAGAAAATAGATTTCATAGTTGGTTGACTTAGTTTCACACACACTTGTATGTATATACAAACATTGACCAAATATATGGAAAATTGACACTAAGTATGAATAAAATTGAGTTTTTGTCTTGTATTTTCTCGGCAACCAAACAAATAGAGAAAGAAAGAGATAATTTACTTGAGAACATCGTAACGGTCACGAGCGAAGCTGAGACAGGGGTCTTTCAAAAGGTTCATATTCTTGTAGAGACTGTCAGCATCATCTTCGACAATGGTTTCTCTGAAGTAACCCTTGGTGGTCAATCGGTCGATGAAGGCCGTCCATTCGGGCCAGGGGTGATGAGAGTCTTCAGCGCCGTCTAAGGCGTTGACAGTATCAACGACAGTGGGGGAAAAATAGCTACTACTGGTGGGGAAGCGCAAGGATTGGGATTGGGATTGTGAAGGAATAAAAGGTTTTATCGAGTAGATAATGGAAGGGTGTAGTAGGGATGGAGCTTTGTGTGAAAAAATAATTAGTCTGAAAAAAAAAATATAAGTGGCGGGCTCCCAAAATAAATTACCACCCTTTTTTCTATTACTTTGCCACATATAATACTTTTTCATTAGTATTATATTCATATGTTATGAAAAGGGTTATTTGGTGTAGTGAATGTTAGTAGCAAAATGATTTTGATAAGAAGAATGAAAGCACTCTATATTGAAAGCAATGTGGTGAGTGGCACCTGTTGGGGTTTTATGCCCTAATTAAAACCCAAATTCTTTGTAATCTCATTTTATTATCAATAAAAGAATAGAAATCATTTTTTGACTTGGTCAATCACTTTGCTCACATGTTTTATTTTCATGATTATTTGTTTAATATAAACTTCTATAACTCCCGAGCATATAGCTAATCTTATTTATAGTGACGTAATCATAGTGGAATATAAATATGATTATATGTTCAAAAATAAGTTAGTCCTAAGATTAGTCAGTGCACCGGATTTACACTGACTTGCCAATCTACGATATGATCTACTTACACATTACAGTGTTATGTTCTTTCCAGAACATTAGCAAAGTAGATAAGATCGGATGTATTTGTTACATCGGACAGGAGCGATATTGATAGTTGATAAGATAAGTAAACATACCGTTATTATCTATTCTAGTCATATCATATAGTTGACCATAGGTCAATTCAATCTCAATTCTGAGTGGTTAGTATTCTAACTGGTTGTATTATTTGAGTTCTTTGACTTGTTCGTTACCAGCTTACCCTACGGACTAGCCGATACTTACATCTTGGGAGCTCGGTAGTATAATTGAGTGGGAGTGTTAATCATAGATATGAACATCTATAGCTTCTGATGAAGAAGTGAAACGATGGTTTCCTTTTAGTTTGGTTCAAGGTGATAAATGATAGAGATCTCATTTCAGTAATTAAATTAGTTTACTGAAATATCATTTACAAGGAACTAAGTGTATTAAGGATAAAATACAATGAGGGATAAAACGGTATTTTAGTCCTATCTCATTGTAGACCGTCTATAGAGGATTGAGAGAAAATTATGGTTGTAACAATGGATAATTAATAGCGTATCTATATTTGTTATAGAGCGTTCTATGAATTCAAGAGTGCAATTCCAAGTCTATAGTGGAGTCACGAGGAATTAATAAGTTAGTAAATTTATTTGTTAGATTTATGATAACTTATTGGAGCTTGATTTCATAGGCCCATGGTCCCCATTGCACCTTGGATAAAATCATCTAGATAGTCTCAATTAATTGATTTAATTATCAATTAGAATTATCAAAGTTGACCAGGTCAATTTTGGATAGTTTCACAGAGTTGTGTAATTTTGAGAAGAAAAGAAAAATTATGGCAGATTTATTAAATAAGATAAATTGGTATCTAAATTAATAAATAAATTTAAATCAAGGTTCAAATTATAAATAATTAATTTGATAAATGATTTAAATAATTATTTAATTAATTAAATCAATAGAAAATAATAAAGGCCTTGATTTTAAGTCAAATGGACTTATAATCAAATGGGAAATTTCACGGGCCTATAGCCCATGATAATTTCGACCTAGGGCTTCAAAATGGCTGTTATTTTATTGATTTTTTAATTAAATTAAATGGCCTAATTGAGTCTATAAAATGAGTGCTTAGAGAGAAGATTTAAGAGATGGCAGATAAGTCACAAGTCAGATTTTCTGATAGTTTTATATTATCTCTAAACACAAGTCCTTTTCTAAGCCACTTTGTTATTTTCTCTTCTTCTCTCTATATCTATCTCATGTGTTGAGAATTGCTCACACTAGTCTAGGTGGTTCTAAGGATACATTGGAAGATCGTGAAGAAAATAGAAGATCGGTTCAGTTTCTTGATAATACTCTGCGACAGAAAGGATACAAGAGTTAGAGAAACTGAAGGAATGACTCTTAATTCCGCTGCATATACTGTAAGTATTATATTATTTGTTTATCTTTGAATTCAATTTTAGAAACATGTTTTAGGCTATCTCGTATTAATTTGTTTAATATTAGATATACATGAAAATAAATAAAGATCCTGTATAAGCTTTTTCCAACAACTGGCCTCAGAGCCTTTGGTAATCTTTATTTTCATGCATGAACATGTTTAAAATTGGATTATTTGATATGTTTGAATAATTGGATGATTTTCATGTTTTTATGAAGCATATTGATTTTATGTGAATTTTAGCAATTTTTAGGTTATTTGTTGTGTTTTCTATGCTATTAATTTTTATATATGCTTTATTTTGTGTAAAACATGGTAAAAATTAATTAGAAAATGGTTTTGGTTTGAAAAATTGCTCAAAAATTTTTTTGGAAAATTTTTGTTCTGGCTGCCATGCGCGCGCGCACACCGTGCGCAGCAGCGCACGCACGCGCACACCATGCGCGCGCATCCCTGGCCAATTCCTCCTCCGCGCGCGCGCGCCCCAGCAGCCAGTTCAATCGGTGAACAGTACCCGATACGGGTACTGTTCATCCATATATATATATATATTTTTTTTTGAAAAATATAAAAAAAAAAATTTAAAATTGTGAAAATACATTATTTATTATCAAAACTAAAAAATATCTTTTTTTGTTTTATCATTTAAAATTGTTTCTTTTTTTAAAAAGATATTTTTGTTAGTTGAGATTTAAATAATTAGATATTTTCTACAAAGATTCAAATTCAAATTTAAAAATAAACTAATAACTTAATTTTAAATATTTTAATATATTAAAATATTAGAATTATGATATCAGATATTTAAGATATTTTTATTAAAATTTTTCATATTCTAATTGAATCTTTATTTGAAAATATAAATATTTTTCTATTCTATAGTTTTTAATATTTAAATTATTTGAAATTTGAATATTGTTAGTTAGATATTTTTATGGATATTTGAATTTCTTTAACTATTTGAGATATTTTAGGGTTGTTATAACTATTTGTATTTTATTATTTTTAAATGTTAAAATATTAGATAGTAGTTGTAACAACACAAGATATTTTTGGAAAATAGTTTAGATATTGATTTTAAAATTTAAAATTGGTTAAATTTTGAAAAATATAATTTTTTTTCAGCCAATTAATAAAATATTTTTTTTATAAATGTGATTTAAATTAACTTTGATTAATTGTTGATAAATCCTATTTAAATTAAATTAATATTTTTTTTTTCAAATTAACCTAAAACCAAGTTGATTATTGATAAATGAAATTTAAATTAATTATCGTTAATTGTTGATAAATTTCATTTAAATTGACTTATTTTTTGTAAAAATTTAATTAATTTGAATTTTTTTTTGATAAATTCTAGATAATTAATTGTGGTATTTTTGCAAATGAAATAAATTGTGGTATTTTTGCATAAATTCATAGAATTGCCCATATAGTAACATGATTAGGCCCATCCAATTATAACATGTCTGTTTGTACTATATGTGGTATTTTTGCAATTGGGCTTAGATGCATATAGTGGCCCATATGTTTGTTAGATATATGGTATTTTGCCAAATAAAATATTCATAAAATGATAGGTTTTATTTGGGCCCATTAGAAAATGTAAAGTTTAAATTCCTCTCTTGTGGGTGATTCCACTTGTGAAGGCCCATTTGCTTTGCATGACTATAGTGAGCCTAATCAATTAATAACAATTAATAAAACGAAGGTTTAAATTCCTGTCTTTTGGACCTTGTATGGAAGATAGGGGGCCTTTGTAGTGGGAACGACATACTGGACCCAGCCCTCCTCCATACAAGCCCAATTGTTAAGGCCCATTTACCTGAGTTGGACTTAATTGTATAGGTTCATTATATTAGTTAAACCTAAATATTGATTAGCAACAAATTAATTCTAAATTAATTGAATTTGTTTCAATGTGACACTTTAGAATTAATAAGAAATTATAGGACTTTGGTTTTAAAAATTTTAATCTATTTAATATTTTTTTGGAAAACCATAGTCATTAATTTTCTAAAAATAAATAATAAAAATACTATTTTAATTTTATAATGAGCTCATTTTAAGAATTTTATTCGATCTCCACCGTTGGTTTAACATAGTCAATAGCTTAATGTGGCCTCGAGGCGCTTTGATTCGTCCCCCTACGGAAGGTGTTCATTAGTTATTTTGACAAGGTTAGATTTCGAAAGATAGATAATTATAGGTCAAATTCTACTAGACTCACCCCTACGGTGACTACTAGGACTAAATCTATGATTATTGAAACCGTGGGTCTAGCTCATAAAATAAGAGATTTTGTTTTCTTATTTTGATCGAATAGTAGGTTGTTAATAATGGTGTCCATTATTAAATGAGTTTACAACTCTATTTAACTAGTGGTATTTTTGACTCTCGCTAACCGGGACAAGGATATCATAGATTAGTTAAAAACCTAAAGAAATAGAGATATGATTGTTTTTGGTATTTTTTCTCATATCTTACATATTTTTGGTATATGTTGTGCTATTTCTTGAAATTTGTGTGAATAGAAGTTTTATTGAGGAAATGTGATTGATTTCTATTTTATTGGTACTTTGTAGTTTTAAGCTAAGTAGTGTTTGTGTCTACTCCCATCCCTTCTCAACTTTCGATGGAGAAACTCACTAAAAAAAAAACTTCCTTAATTGGAAGCAGAATATCAACATAAAGTTGATTGGTGACAACTCTGAATTCGTCATGATTGAGGAATCCCCAGAACGAGCACCGTGTCCGCATGTTAGTGATGGACCGTCAATGCTCGTGATGGTACCGTAAATGCTTGGATAGCACCTTCTCTGCACGTTCGTGATGGCACCGTAAATTCTCATATGGCACTGTGTCTGCAAGTTCGTGCTCAACTCAACTATGGTCTGACGCAGCTCATGAACGAGCTTCAGATTATTGAACCTGTCATGGGTGGACCTAGTAAAGGAGGTGAAAATAATACTACTGATGTTGCTGCTGATCTAGCTAAGGTTGAAGCTCATCCAGCTTCGTCTTCGAAAGCTAGAAACAATAGGAAAGGTGGAAAAGCAACAACCCCAAGCCTGCAAAGGCTGGAAATACGAGTGCACAACCACGTGCACAGATGCCTAAGGGGAAGAACATGAAAAACAAGAAAGGTAAAGATAAATGTTTTCACTGCAAAGAGAAGGGGCATTGGAAACAAGATTGCCCCAAGTTTCTAGTAGCGAAAAATAAAGGTAATGATTATAGTTCATTTATCTTAGAAACATGTGTTTTAGAGAATGATAAATCCGTTTGGATTATTGATTCTGGATCTACCAACCATGTTTGTAACTCTTTACAGCTTCTTGAATCGTGGGAGGAAGTGAACGAAGGCGGCTTAAAGCTTAGAGTTGGGAACGGATCGTTCGTTGCGGTCCAAGCTAGAGGAAGAGCTCGTCTGAAGTTCATAAATAAATTTTTAATTTTAAAAGATGTATTTTTTATTCTAGATTTTAGTAGAAATTTAATTTCAGTTTCCATGTTGCAATTAGAACGATTTGTTATGACTTTCACAAGTTTTTATATATCTATTTCTTTCAATGGATCACAATTGTGTATTGCATGTTTGGAAAACAGGCTTTATATTTTGCGACCTAACGAACCCCTCGCTCTTAACAATGATTTATTCAAAGTAGCTAAACCTAGGACCAATAAACGTCAAAAGACCGATAACAATAATATGACGTATTTATGACACTTGAGACTAGGTCACATTGGCTATGATAGGATTCAAAGACTTACAAAGGACGGACCTTTGAGGGAACTCACCTTAGGTGAATTACCTGTCTGTGAATCTTGTCTAGAAGGCAAACTGACCAAGCGTCCATTCTCTGCAAAGGGTGATAGTGCCAAAGAACCACTTGGTCTTGTGTATTAAGATGTTTGTGGACCTTTGAATGTACAAGCCAGGGGTGGTTTTGAGTATTTCGTCACTTTCATTGACAATTACTCTAGATACTCATGTCTTTACCTAATGCATAGGAAATCAGAAACATTTTCAAAGTTTCAGGAATTCCTAGTAGGACGAGCCTCGGACTAATTAGGTTTAGTCCGAGGTGCCCACAGGACGAAGATCCTATTTCCAGGACAGATCTTCTCAGCTCGAGAGGGGGCATCAGGAGGCCACGCCAGGAGAACAGCTCGTAATACGAGCTGTTCATGTCACGAGGAGCCCAGGAAGCTCTGAGCCTTTATGAAGTCAACGCACGCAAGATAAACGTGCATATATCTGACATCACGTGTCTGATATCCCCCTGACTTCTCGGACACGCAGCAGGGACGTGCGTGTCAGACACCCACGGATGGGTTGGGCCGTGCGGCCCATTATCTCCTTCCATGCTGATTAGACCACACTTATGCGTCAGGTTTAGGAATTAATCATGAATGCCACAGAGTTGATATGACAAATGGTAAGGTCACGGGATGACCTCCCTACCAACTTCCAGGTGCCTTCTCCTATAAATATGGAGACCCTGGGAGTTGATAGAGGTTGGAAAAAATAGTCTTTGAAGAACTATATACTTTGTAAACCAAATACCCAGAGAGGATGAATAATATTGACTAGTGGAGTAGAAGGATTTTAACCTTCGAACCACTTAAAAACATGTCTTGAGTCACCTAGTTCATTATATAAGATTTCATATCTGTGACGGTTCTACCTTGAGTGCTAATCTCTTTCTCTTCTCCTCTTAATTACCTGTTGCCGAAGAACCGCGTCAACAGTTTGGTGCTTTCATTGAGAGCAAGTTCGATTAGTACTACCGCAAACATCCAACTATGGTGACCACTCGATCCAGGCATGGCAACGAGACAGAACAACATGATGGGCAGGAGGCCCACCAGGTTGCCATCCCTGATGAGCAAGCTCCTGAAGTCCAGCAGAGGCCAGGAAAGCAGCCGGCGGGCCAAGACGACACTGGTAGTTCAGCGCCCCGGCCGCCTAATCCGAATCCATGTTATTATTCTGCAGTGGAGATGGAGAATGTTCAGCTGAGGAGCCAGTTAGCAGCAGCTGGTCAGCAAATCCAGGATATTCTGAGCCGACTACCCCCTCTCACAATCAACGATAACGTTGGAGAGAGGCAAGGCGAGGCTCCTAAGTCTCGCCGGAGTAATCGGTCCAGGCATAGCCGTTCGGGTAGACTTCTTGCAGCCAACTCCACCCCTTCATCACACCATCAGGAGGCAAACTTCAGGGAAATGCCTCGGACCGGACAGCAGCAGTACAGCCGTTCGGTTAGGACGTCAACCCCTAGCTCTCAGCCTTCCTCGAGGACGCCCAGAAGTGATCGAGGAAATTCCCGAAGAAGGGCCGAGGAAGGCCAGAGACATCAGCCCGTCCCCGAAGAACGTCCAGTTCCTTGTCCAGCTCGCCCAGCGCGGGACCAGCAAGCTGACAGGGCCGAGAGGCCCCCACCAAATTTAGTCCGTCCGGACGGCACTAGGATCGCCTCCCCGGTCAGGCATCCTCCTTCTCCCATCAGATATCCGTCTCCTCAGCCCGTCCAAGACATCCCGACCTACGGAAATAGTAGGAGAGACCCGCCGTCAGCCGGACCCTCCTGGCGCAGCAGGGTGCCGGAGGAAGGATCAGGTCGTAGCCGCCAAAGACGCACCCCGAGCCTGTCCAGTAGGAGTGACTGGACCGGTAGTGGATGGAGTGATCTCTCAGGAGGAGACCTGCGCCAGCAACTAAGTTCAGCACAAAGTCACCATACTACCCAGGGAGGCGACCTTCGAGATCGCCTCAATTCTCACAGAGAGGGTCGAGTTAGGGATGGTAGCCAGGCCCACTCAGTGGGGGTCCGATCCGAAGTACGTAACGGTGGAAATGTCCCAAATAACCTATCTCAAGATAGGAGGGGCAACAACCCACCTAATATGTACAACGGGTCCGGAGCTGTTGAACAGCCCTGGAATAACCCAGGATCTCAGGACAAAACCCTAGAGCGCCTAACTCAGATGGAGGAGCTGATGAAGAAGCTCCTATCGGAAAAAGAAAAAGACGAATATGATTCAGGGGACGAGATGGAACTCTTCGCCCCCAATATAGCAGCAACGGCATACCCTTCTGGCTTTCGTATGCCCGACTTGTCAAAGTTCAACGGGGATGGAGACCCGTCTGACCACTTAGGGATGTTCAACACCCTAATGATGGCCCATAACATCGGCCCGGAGCTGCGTTGCTTGATCTTTCCCTCCACCCTGACTGGACCTGCCAGGCAGTGATTCAAGTAGAGTAAAAGGCAGTCAATCAGCTCCTGGAAGACCTTCTCGGCGTACTTCAAGAGGGCATTCCGTGCCTCTTAGGCCGCTCGAGTCCAGGCCGATTCTTTAGCTAACGTGAGGCAGCATCCCGGTGAGACGTTGAAAGCCTACTTGAGCAGATTTGCAAATGTCGCTGCTCGAGCAAGGGATGCTGACGATAGCTCCAAGCTCATGGCCATGAGGACCGGGATCCTAGTCGGCGGAGACCTGTGGAAAGATATTCAAAGGAGGGGAGTCAGCTCGGTTAGCGAATTCCTTAACAGAGCCCAAGAGTGGATAAACTTGGAAGAAGCTGAAGCTTCGGCCGCCGGGACCAGCCAGGTCCCCGAGAAGACCGCTGGGACGGGGACGGAGATCGTAGTGGCGACTCCCGACGTCGCGCAGAATAACCAGCCCGGTGGTAGCAAAAGAAAAGGACATGGTGAAAACAACCAGCACGGCCAGAAGAAGAATAAGTCTGTGGATAAGTTCAAGCCCGTGTTCACAACCTATGCCGAACTCACCCAGACCAGGGAAAGTATTTTCCTGGCCAACGCTACTTGGGTCCCCTGGAAGAGGCCGGAGCCATTGAAACATCCTAAGGGAAAGAGAGACGCTTCCAAATTCTGCCGTTTTCATAACGACGTCGGGCACAATACCGACGACTGCAGGCACCTCAAAGATGAAATCGAGACTCTCATCCGAGCAGGTCCATTGGCGCAATACTCGCGGAACAGGGTCCCGGCAAGTCGACCCGTTCCGGAGGTCCCAGCCAGTCAGCCCGGGCGTCGGGCAGACCAGGACGTCCTTCCCCCCATGGTCGAGGGAGAGATATCCACCATCTCTGGAGGACCACACATGGCTGGCACGAGTAGGGGCGCCCAGAAGAGGTATGTGAATGAATTAAAGGCCCACAACGGAGCGGAGTTCGCCCCGGAACAACGTCAATCAAAACAGCAACGATTAGAGAAACAACCGATAACTTTCACGGAGGAAGACGCAGGCCATGTCCAATTCCCTCATAACGATCCCTTGGTTGTAGCAGTCCAGCTCGCCAACCGGAAAGTAAGGAGAGTGTTGGTGGACAATGGGAGCTCGGTGAACCTCCTGTTCCGATCCACCTTAGAAAAAATGGGTCTGACTGTTGCCGAGCTGAAGGCAACCTCGATGATTCTATATGGTTTTTCAGGAGAAGGATCGGCAGCGATAGGGACAATCGAGCTGGTGATCACCCTAGGAGAGGAGTCCCGAACAGTGTCCAAACTACTCGAATTCGTGGTCATTGACTGCTCCGCTGCCTACAATGCCATTTTGGGCCGACCTACGCTCATAGCCTTCGAGGCTATCACTTCCATCCGGGACCTCGCCATGAATTTCCCTACTTCAACAGGGGTCTGTACTATCAAGGGCGATTAGCTTGCTGCCAGGGAATGCTACAGCATTTCCATGAAGGGAAAATCTAAACCCGCGCAGGTGACGATGGCCATTCAGGATGAAGAGGAATCTCAGGGACCCAAGGCGGCTCCTGAGATTGAAAAACCTCAGATTTCCGAAGACAAAAAGCTCGCCCTATGTGAGGACATTGACCCCCCGTGTAGGCGAGGACAGGTCCGAGCTACAAGCTATTGAGGAGCTCGAGGAGGTGAGCATCGATAAACAAAACCCATCACGGACGGTTAAGCTCGGAAAGAACCTCTGCGATAAAAGAAAGGCGGAGCTGACTACGTTTCTGCAGAAGAACCTAGACGTATTCGCATGGTCGCACGAGGACATGATAGGAATCAGCCCGAGCATCATCATGCACACGCTCCACCTGGATAAAAGCGTCCCTGCCAAGTCTAAAAAACAGAGGCGTCTGGGAACAACCCGAGCCGAAGCCCTCGAAGAAGAAGTGGCCCGGCTCAAAAAGTGTGGCTTTATTCGTGAAGCCAAATTTCCAACTTGGGTCGCCAATCCCGTGCTAGTTCCAAAGCCCAACGGGAAGTGGCGGACCTGTATTGACTTCTCCGACCTGAATAAAGCCTGCCCCAAGGATTGCTTTCCATTGCCAAGGATCGATCAATTGGTGGATGCCACGGCGGGGCACGAGCTCATGTCCTTCATGGACGCGTACTCAGGCTACAATCATATCGCGATGAATCCGGCAGACCAGGAACATACCAGCTTCATGACCCCGACTAATGTCTATTGTTATAAGGTCATGCCGTTTGGTCTGAAGAATGCCGGAGCTACCTACCAAAGGCTAGTAAACAGAATGTTCGCGGACCAGATCGGGAAAAACATGGAAGTGTACGTCGATGATATGCTTGTCAAGTCAAAGACTGCCAGCAACCACGTTGCCGACCTGGAAGAATGTTTTAACATACTGCGAGAATATGGCATGAGGCTCAATCCTCAGAAATGCACTTTCGGTGTCGCATCGGGGAAATTCTTGGGTTTCATAGTCAATACCCGAGGAATCGAGGCAAACCCCGACAAGATCAGGTCACTACTCGAGCTTCCTTCCCCCAGGTTGCGGAAAGATGTCCAAGGCCTCACAGGAAGAGTGGCAGCACTGAACCGGTTCATTTCCAAGTCGACCGATAAGTGTTTGCCCTTCTACAACCTGCTCCGGGGAAACAAGAAATTCGAATGGACAGTAGAGTGCGAAAGCGCATTCCTCGACCTAAAAGCGCATTTGGCTGAACCGCCTATGCTATCAAAACCCAAGGTAGGAGAACCTCTTTTCCTCTACATGGCCGTCACTGAGGACGCAGCTAGTGCCGTTCTGGTGCGAGAAGAGGACCAGGCTCAGAAACCGGTCTATTACATCAGCAAGAGACTCCTCGGAGCTGAATCAAGATATCCAATGATGGAAAAACTGGCGTTCTGCCTAATCACGGCCTCGCGAAAGCTCAGGCCATACTTCCAGTCCCACTCTATACACGTCATGACCGATCAGCCTTTAAGGCAGGTTTTGCAAAAGCCTGAGGCATCGGGACGCTTGCTAAAGTGGGCGGTCGAACTCAATCAGTTCGAGATTTTCTATACTCCCCGAACTACCATAAAAAGTCAGGCCTTGGCCGACTTCGTGGCGGAATGCATGGGATTCGAGGAGATTCCATCAGGAGACTCACCTCAGGTCGCCTCCCCACACTCGTCGTGGAAGATCTTCATTGATGGCTCATCTAACGAGAATGGCTCCGGGGCCGGAATCATTCTGATATCCCCAGAGGGACATAGATTCCACTCGGCGCTAAGGTTCGGGTTCAAGGCGTCTACCAACGAGGCAGAGTACGAGGCTTTGTTGGCTGGACTTAGGATAGCTAGTGAGCTAAAGGCGAGCTCTGTCCAATGCTTCAGCGATTCCCAACTCGTGGTGAATCAGGTTCTAGGCGAATATCAGGCGCGGGGACCCAAGATGGCCGCCTATTTGGCAAAGGTAAAGTCCGAGCTGTCTGCGTTTGGGCGAGGGTCAATCGAACAGATACCTCGGGAGCAGAACGCCAACGCAGATGCTCTCGCCAAGCTCGCCGCCTCGGGAGAGACAGAAACCCTGGGGTTGGTGCCAGTTGAGTTCTTGGAGAAACCTAGCATAGACGGGGATCGGGCAGAAATTGAAATGATTGACATCAGGCCGACCTGGATGACTCCCATTATTGAGTATCTCGTCGAGGGCAAGTTACTCGAAGGGCGCAATGACGCACGACGAGTCCTTTATCAAGCTCCGAGATATACGCTAGTCGAAGGGGTGTTGTACCGACGTGGGCATTCCCTACCTCTCCTCCGGTGCGTTCTTCCAAGTGAAGCGAAGGCCATCCTGCAAGAAGTTCATGAAGGATTCTGCAGAGACCACACTGGGGGGCAAAGCCTGGCCTTAAAGGTTCTCAGGCAAGGTTATTACTAGCCGACTTTGTCCAAAGACTCGATCTCATATGTAAAAAGGTACGACAAGTGTTAGCGATTCGCTGCGGTTGCCCGAGCTCCTCCGGTCGAGCTAAAAATGATTTCGTCTCCCTGGCCATTTTCCGTTTGGGGGATAGATCTAGTAGGCGCCCTGCCTACCGGAAAGGGCGGGGTCCGTTACGCCGTAGTAGCCATTGACTACTTCACCAAGTGGGCCGAAGCAGAGCCGTTGGCGACAATAACATCAAAAAAGGTGCTAGACTTCGTGGTTAAAAGCATCATATGTCGATTTGGCCTACCTAAGAAGATCGTCTCCGATAACGGCACTCAATTTGACAGCGATCTGTTCACCGAATTTTGCGAAAGGCACGGAATTGTGAAAAGCTTCTCGTCCGTGGCCTATCCCCAGGCGAACGGCCAGGTCGAGGTTGTCAACAAAACTCTGAAGGCGAGCCTCAAGAAGAGGCTAGATGAGGCAAAGGGGATCTGGCCAGAACAGCTCCCCCAAGTCCTGTGGGCATACCAGACCTCACATCGGACTCCCACGGGTCACACACCTTTCTCCCTAACCTTTGGGAGTGAAGCAGTCCTCCCTGTGGAGGTTAAAGTTCTGTCACATAGGGTCCAGTCCTACGACCAAGACAGGAACCACGAGCTCCTATGCCATTCCCAAGACTTAGTGGATGAAAGGCGAGAAGATTCACAACTCCAGCTCACCCATTATCAACAGAAGATCACTCGCTACTTCAACACTAAGGTCAAAAGACGTGCCTTTAGCGTCGACGATTTGGTCTTAAGGAGAGTTTTCCTGGCTGGGAAAGATCCCAAAGATGGGGTTTTGGGACCAAACTAGGAAGGACCATACCAGGTCATCGAAGTCATCAAAGAGGGAACTTATAAGTTAGCTCGACTTGGTGGAGGGGCGGTCCCGCGGACTTGGAATGCCATCCACCTAAAGAAATACTATCAATGATCCACTTGTAAGGCCTGGGAGGTCACCTTCCATGTATAAATAAAAATAAAATGTTTCTCTTTATTTGCAAGTGTGATTTTAAAGTAACCACGAAAGACCCTTTCCCAGTTACTTGGGGGGCATATGGTACCTGGATATAACCAGGTCTCCTTAACGACTTAGGTGTTAATTTTTATCTATGGATAAGAGTTATCACAAACTAAGTCCTATCCTGGTTTTAACCAGGTCATAAAACTTGGAAGTTAACTAAAATTTATTGACCGCGGTTCTTCTTTAAAGAGCCCGGGATATGGATAAAAGTTGACGCGAACTAAGTTTTCAAAATAAGTTCCTGGTTTTAACCAGGTCATAAAACTTAGAAGTTAACTAAAATTTATTGACCGTGGTTCGTCTTTAAAGAGCCCGGGATATGGATAAAAGTTGACGTGAACTAAGTTTTCAAAATAAGTTCCTGGTTTTAACCAGGTCATAAAACTTAGAAGTTAGCTAAAATTTATTGACCGTGGTTCTTCTTTAAAGAGCCCGGGATATGGATAAAAGTTGACGCGAACTAAGTTTTCAAAATAAGTTCCTGGTTTTAACCAGGTCATAAAACTTGGAAGTTAACTAAAATTTATTGACCGCAGTTCTTCTTTAAAGAGCCCGGGATATGGATTAAAGTTGATGCGAACTAAGTTTTCAAAATAAGTTCCTGGTTTTAACCAGGTCATAAAACTTAGAAGTTAGCTAAAATTTATTGACCGTGGTTCTTCTTTAAAGAGCCCGGGATATGGATAAAAGTTGACGCGAACTAAGTTTTCAAAATAAGTTCCTGGTTTTAACCAGGTCATAAAACTTGGAAGTTAACTAAAATTTATTGACCGCGGTTCTTCTTTAAAGAGCCCGGGATATGGATTAAAGTTGACGCGAACTAAGTTTTCAAAATAAGTTCCTGGTTTTAACCAGGTCATAAAACTTAGAAGTTAACTAAAATTTATTGACCGTGGTTCTTCTTTAAAGAGCCCGGGATATGGATAAAAGTTGACGCGAACTAAGTTTTCAAAATAAGTTCCTGGTTTTAACCAGGTCATAAAACTTAGGGGTTAACTTTAATTTTGATCGTGGCTCTTCTTTAAAAGCCCGGGATATAAATAACGGTTAACCCGAACTAAGTTCATAAAAATAAAGAGATGAATTGTAGCCAAAAGCATAAAAAATATATATATATATGTTAAAGTTGCTGAGAAAATTGTCTCAAGGTGGAAACACCTCATGAAAAAATTACAATGGAAAATAAAATAGTTCAAAATGCCCAAAGAGAAGTATCCTAAGCCCCATCAGTTGGCCCTTTGGAGGTCGCGGTCTCGTCCTGCTCCGCCGCGACAGAGGCCTCTCCAGTCTCCGAGGGAGGTACCTCTTTATTTAGGCGGGCTTGGAGCTTCGGCAGCAAAAACGCCCAGAGGTTCGGCGGCATGAAAGAAAAGTCCGCATCCGGGTTGTGGGACCAGCAGTGATAGAACAGGTCTTGCAAGGACTGCTCCGAGACGTCCCGCTCGGCTTCCAAAGCAGCTTCCATGGTGGCCTGGGCCTCGGTCTTCGCTACCTCGAGATCTGTCCGCGATGCGGCCAGGGAGTTTTTAAGCTCTCGGTTCTTGGAGCGGATCTTCTCTAGCTCGGCTTTAGAGGCCGCCAGCGCGTCTTTCGCCTCCTGAGCCTCCTGAAGGGCGGTCTGGCGCTCAGCCTCCATACCCTCGAGCTGGACCTTGGTCCTAGCGATGCCTCTGTATGCGGCAGCAATGCCCTGCAAGAAAGGAAGGATAAATTAACTAACTGGAAGAAAAAAGGCGGCGTGTGAGTGTTAAAGCTTTAAAAGAATGGGGCAGTTTACCGTTAGGATCATGTCCATCGAAGACTCTATAACTCGGACCGGGCTCGTTGTTTCGATGGCCCGGAGCTCCTTCTCCCTGAGCTTGTAGAAATGGCTGACGGCATAGCTTACCGACTCATATACCGTCCCCCGGAATGCTTCTGGCATCTTCTCCAGATCTTGGGGATCGACCGGGATGCGCACATCCGGGGCTGCCGCGGCCGGATTCCCGATCTCCATTACCCCGTCCTGGACGGATAATGGAGATCGTTGGGGTGGCGGGGGCATGGGTCCTGTCCTGACGACAGGAAGGATCGCCCCCGCGACCTGGGATGGAGGGGCTTTCTCCTTCTCCTTAGCCGAGGATTTGGTGGAGGTCCCAGCCGAGCTCTTGGACTCTCGAAGCCTTTTCAACCTTGGCCCCGCTGGGGGGTTCCCGCCGAAGACCACGCCTCGCAGATTACCTCCGGGCTGAGACATCTCTTCTGCCAAGAACAAAAAACATGGTTATTACAAGGTAGCAATCATACAGAAATAGAGGCAAAAGGTTTAAAGGCAATAAGTAAGTGAATACTAAGGGAGCCCTACCCCCCGAGCTGGAAGAGCCTAAGACGATTATCTCACGAACTGGCGCAGGTTCTAGGTCCGGTTCTGACTCGGGGCTGGACTCTTCTACATACTGCCTAATCCCCGAAGCATAGATGCCCCTCTGGAGCGCCGGCCACGTGCGTAAGTTGGTCCCATACTCCTAAAAAAGGATCGACCTAAAAGCTAGGGTGTTATCTACTACTACGGTACCCCTAGGCCGACTCTCTTGGTGATCCAGCACGAGCCGGTCAACACAATGGAGCAAGAGCGTATCCAGGTCCGGATTCCTCTGGTGACGATGGACGAGCTGCCTAGGATTGAACCTAACCAGCCGGGGGTCTGCACTGGCCCTATCTACATTCTTAAATAAGTAAGGATTACCTTGGCCGGAGGGACCCGCGGCTGCTCCGGATTGGACCCTCTCCTCGTCCATCATCTGGGCGACCTCCAAGGTCCTCTTCCTACTCCTCACGAGACGAACTTCGTCACCCTCTTCCTCACCTTCGTCGTCTGCGATCTCCTCCGCGACGATCGGTCTGTTGTCGCGAGCTGGGGGCGGCCCCCGGGGCCTCTTCAAATTCAAAGTCTGATTTGGGAAAATCAGCTTGCAGAATACCATCGTCTCGTCAGTCACGAGCACGCGGTAGTCTTTCTCACTGGGGGGCAAGCTCGCCAGTGTGTCGTATTGACCCCCGAGGGTCGCGGACTTTTCGGTCCTCGCGTAGATGGCTGCAAGATTGGTTGAAGTCAGAAGTGGGATAAGGAGGGAGCTAAAATAAGATAACCCTTAAAAGACGGGCTAAGGTCAAGAATCACTTACGAGGGCGGTTAAAGTAATGATGATCGCAGTTGCGGAACCCAGTTGACATGAAAAACTGGTCCTTGAAGTCATTCGGGTGGCTCGGCAGCTCGATGACCGCCGCTGTATTAGGGAAACGGGTTAAGTAATAGAACCCGTCGCCTCGCCCCTGCTGGTCCGGGCTGGCTTTGAGGCAAAAGAAGTATAGAATATCAGCAGGAGTGGGGACCTCCCACTCGTGCTTTTGAAATAAATACCTCAACCCCGCCAGCAGACGGTAGGAGTTGAGAGGAAGCTGAATTGGGGCCAACCCCACATAATTCAGGAAGTCGGCGAAGTACTGGTCCAGGGGGAGGAAGGCCCCTGCCTTGAAGTGTTCACCGCTCCAGGCCGCGAACGATTCATCGAGCGGCGTGCAGCTCCGCTCGCCCTCTGCGGCAGGTCGGGCAATCACTGAGGTTTTCCCCAAGGGAATGTTGTGGGTGATGAAGAGTTTGGTGATCTTTGCCTGCTCGGTTATCTTCGAGACGATTCTCTCCGCCTCGAAAAATGCGTCAGGGGCCACCTCGGCCTGTTTCTCCACGGCCGGGCCAAAGTGGGGAATCGGCGAGCTGGGCATCACCGCCTTTCCTTTATCTTGTTGGGAGGCCGAACTTCCCACGTTCTTCTGGGGCAGGTTCTTCTTCGGGGCCATCTGGTCGCCTATCGAACAAAAGAAAACACTTTAGAAAAGGTGACCCAAGCAGAAGGATGAAGCAAGTATTAGTTACACGAGCTGGGGTAAGCCCAGCCCGTGGAGAGTGGAACCACGCGGTTCAATGAACACGCGCCTATGCCCTCAACAGATCCCAGATTACTCGGAATTTGTGTGTCAGGGGGCTCAGAGTAAAAATTTTCCTTGGGGGGAAAGTTTCAACAGGCAAAACGTTGCAAAACCGCTTTTGAGGCGTATTCCCTAAGCTACCCGATTTTGCACCCAAAATTCCTAAAGGTCCTACCCAGAAATTGTCCCTGAAGAAACACCTTGAAACCCATATTCTAAAATGATTTCCTGCAACAGGCGTGCCCTAGTCTAAGAAGGGCTGTCACCCTCCATATCCACGCAACCCAGAAAACCCCTGCATGTGGCTACAGTAAAATTTTTTACCTAAGCTACAGTGGCATGCTTTCAAAATAAACTGCGTCAGAAAACTTACAGTGTATGGCTGGATGGTGAGCGAGATTGCTGCGCTGGTAGGAGCTTCGTTGGTACAGTGGCTTCCAAGGCTTTGAAGAAACTCGTACGCTTAGGCTTCGTGAACGGAGAAGATGAAAACAGCAGAGATGAGGGTTTCGTCCTTCGGAAAGTCAGAGAAGGAAGAAGGAAATTTGAGAAATTTTTGAATGATAAGATGGCCCGTGCGTAGGGTGGCCACCCCCTTTTTATACAAGGGAAGGATCACGTGTAAAAGGCTCTTGGAAGACCCTCCACTCGAAATGTGAAACGACGGCTGGTCAGTAGGCTAGGCCATTTAATGCGGTTCTCGTAGAGTGTACCGTCGCCACCCACGACGTTCCACGTATCAGACGCCTGCGAAAAGAATGGAATGCGAAGGGTTGTGGGGGAAGCCTAAAAGCCCCTACTGTGGTCTCCTATATATGACGTCATATACCACGAGCAGGAGCTTGGGGGGCAGATGTACGCCCTGATTTTCCCACGGGCTGATTAGCAGGACGAGCCTCGGACTAATCAGGTTTAGTCCGAGATGCCCACAGGACGAAGATCCTATTTCCAGGACGGATCTTCTCAGCTCGAGAGGGGGCATCAGGAGGCCACGCCAGGAGAACAGCTCGTAATACGAGCTGTTTGTGTCACGAGGAGCCCAGGAAGCTCTGAGCCTTTATGAAGTCAACGCACGCAAGATAAACGTGCATATATCTGACATCACGTGTCTGATATCCCCCTGACTTCTCGGACACGCAGCAGGGACGTGTGTGTCAGACACCCACGGATGGGTTGGGCTGTGCGGCCCATTATCTCCTTCCATGCTGATTAGACCACACTTATGTGTCAGGTTTAGGAATTAATCATGAATGCCACAGAGTTGATATGACAAATGGTAAGGTCACGGGATGACCTCCCTACCAACTTCCAGGTGCCTTCTCCTATAAATATGGAGACCCTGGGAGTTGATAGGGGTTGGAAAAAATAGTCTTTGAAGAACTATATACTTTGTAAACCAAATACCCAGAGAGGATGAATAATATTGACTAGTGGAGTAGAAGGATTTTAACCTTCGAACCACTTAAAAACGTGTCTTGAGTCACCTAGTTCATTATATAAGATTTCATATCTGTGACGGTTCTACCTTGAGTGCTAATCTCTTTCTCTTCTCCTCTTAATTACATGTTGCCGAAGAACCGCGTCAACAATCTATTTCTTTCAATGGATCACAATTGTGTATTGCATGTTTGGAAAACGGGCTTTATATTTTGCGACCTAACGAACCCCTCGCTCTTAACAATGATTTATTCAAAGTAGCTAAACCTAGGACCAATAAACGTCAAAAGACCGATAACAATAATATGACGTATTTATGGCACTTGAGACTAGGTCACATTGGCTATGATAGGATTCAAAGAATTACAAAGGACGGACCTTTGAGGGAACTCACCTTAGGTGAATTACCTGTCTGTGAATCTTGTCTAGAAGGCAAACTGACCAAGCGTCCATTCTCTGCAAAGGGTGATAGTGCCAAAGAACCACTTGGTCTTGTGTATTAAGATGTTTGTGGACCTTTGAATGTACAAGCCAGGGGTGGTTTTGAGTATTTCGTCACTTTCATTGACAATTACTCTAGATACTCATGTCTTTACCTAATGCATAGGAAATCAGAAACATTTTCAAAGTTTCAGGAATTCCTAGCAATGGCTCAGAACCAATTAGGTAAAAGGTTAAAGATCTTGCGATCTGATAGGGGTGGAGAATATTTGGATATGCAGTTCCAAGATCATTTAACTGAACTTGGGATTTTATCGCAACTTACTGCCCCAGGTACTCCACAACAAAATGGTGTAGCAGAACGCCGAAACAGAACTTGATTGGAAATGGTTAGATGCATGCTTAGCTACTCAACTCTACCAACTTCGTTATGGGGACATGCAATTGAAACCGCAAATGACATTCTCAATGTCGTGCTGTCAAAATCAATCCCCAAAACACCTTTAGAACGCTGGAATGGTCGTGAACCTAGTTTACGCCATTATAGAATCTGGGGGTGTCCCGCTCACGTCCTGAGGAAAAAGGAGGGAAAGCTAGAACCGCGAACTGAAGTTTGCATGTTTGTTGGCTATCCTAAAGGTACTCGGGGTGGACTTTTCTACATTCATTCAGTAAAGAAAGTGTTTACTTCTACAAATGCTACTTTTCTAGAAAATGACTATGTCCAGAACTTTAAACCTCACAACAAAGTAGTTTTAGAGGAGATGGTTAAAGAATTGACTCCAACCAATGTTCCATCGTCATCAATGCATGTTGATGATGAAATTCCCACTCTTCATGTACAACCGACGCAAGTCGATTTAAATGAAGAAAGTACCACTGTTCCTGAGCAAACAGTCACGGAGCCTCGTCGTAGTGGGAGGGTTTCTAGAAACCCAGTTCGCTATGGTTTGGATGGTGAAACCAATATGGTTGTTGGTGACACTAGTGATGATGTTCCATTGTCTTTCAAACAGGCAATGGCTAGCCCTGAAAAGGAACTATGGCTCGAAGCCATGAAACAGGAAATGGAGTCTATGTACTCAAATTCCGTCTGGGATCTTGTGGAAGCACCTAGTGACTTTAGGGCCATTGGGTGCAAGTGGATCTACAAGAAGAAACGAGGTGTTGATGGAAATATCGAGACTTATAAAGCTCGATTAGTGGCAAAGGGTTATACCCAAAGAGAAGGCGTGGACTATGAGGAAACTTTTAGTCCGGTAGCCATGCTCAAATCCATTCGCATCCTCCTATCCATAGCAGTCGCTCTCGACTATGAGATTTGGAAAATGGACGTCAAGACAGCTTTTCTTAATGGAAAGCTTGACGAGGTCATTTATATGGATCAGCCAGAAGGATTTAAAGTATTTGGACAAGAAGGAAAAGTTTGTAAGTTAAATAGGTCCATTTATGGACTTAAGCAAGCTTCTCGTTCCTGGAATCTTAGGTTTGATGAAATAATCAAAACCTATGGCTTTGAACAAAATATTGATGAGCCCTGTGTTTACCAACTGAAGGCAAATCAAATAGTGGTATTCCTGGTTCTTTATGTAGATGATATCTTACTCATTGGAAACAATGTTAAGAAATTATCAGATGTGAAGAATTGGCTGAGCACTCAATTCCAGATGAAGGATTTGGGTGAAGCAAGTTATGTTCTAGGTATCCAGATCATCAGGGATAGAAAGAACAAACTTTTAGCTCTATCTCAAGCAGCTTACATTGATAAAGTGCTTGAACGTTTCTCAATGACAAATTCCAAGAAAGGGTGTCTACCGTCCCGCCATGGAATTCATCTTTCAAAGAAGCAGTCTCCCCAGACTCCTGAAGAGGAAGATGCAATGAGAAAAGTTCCTTACGCATCTGCAAATGGAAGTCTGATGTATGCCATGTTGTGTACTAGACCAGATATCTGCTATGCAGTGGGAGTAGTGAGCAGGTATCAGTCAAACCCAGGACCGGAACATTGGATAGCAGTTAAGCATATCCTGAAGTATTTGAGACGGACTAGGGATTATATGTTAGTCTACAAGGGTGGTGTTCTGAACCCTGTAGGCTACACCGATTCAGATTTTCAGACGGATGTCGATCACAGAAAGTCTACCTCTAGAATGGTGTTTACTCTTGGGGGTGGAGCTGTGATTTGGAGAAGCGTAAAGCAGTCTGCAATCTCAAATTCCACCATGGAGGCTGAGTACATAGCTGCGTTAGAAGCAGCTAAGGAAATAGTCTGGCTAAAGAAGTTCTATTCAGATCTTGGTGTTATTCCAGAAATGGATAAACCGCTTGTGTTGTTTTGTGACAATACAGGAGCGATAGCCAACTCAAAAGAACCTCGAAGTCACAAGAGGAGTAAGCATATAGAAAGGAAGTATCACATTATTCGAGAATATGTGGCCAAGGGAGATGTGAAGGTTATGAAGATTGCAACTGAAGACAATCTTGCGGATCCGTTTACAAAGACACTACCAGAAGCTACATTTGATAAGCATATCAAGGAGATGGGATTAGTAGAATTAAGGCATTAGTTTCAATTAGTGCAAGTGGGAGTTTGTTGGGGTTTTATGTCCTAATTAAAACCCAAATTCTTTGTAATCTCATTTTATTATCAATAAAAAAATAGAAATCATTTTTTGACTTGGTCAATCACTTTGCTCACATGTTTTATTTTCATGATTATTTGTTTAATATAAACTTCTATTAAATCCCGAGCATATAGCTAATCTTATTTATAGTGACGTAATCACAGTGGAATATAAATATGATTATATGTTCAAAAATAAGTTAGTCCTAAGATTAGTCAGTGCACCGGATTTACACTGACTTGCCAATCTACGATATGATCTACTTACACATTACAGTGTTATGTTCTTTCCAGAACATTAGCAAAGTAGATAAGATCGGATGTATTTGTTACATCGGACAGGAGCGATATTGATAGTTGATAAGATAAGTAAACATACCGTTATTATCTATTCTAGTCATATCATATAGTTGACCATAGGTCAATTCAATCTCAATTCTGAGTGGTTAGTATTCTAACTGGTTGTATTATTTGAGTTCTTTGACTTGTTCGTTACTAGCTTACCCTACGGACTAGCCCATACTTACATCTTGGGAACTCGGTAGTATAATTGAGTGGGAGTGTTAATCATAGATATGAACATCTATAGCTTCTGATGAAGAAGTGAAACGATGGTTTCCTTTTAGTTTGGTTCAAGGTGATAAATGATAGAGATCTCATTTCAGTAATTAAATTAGTTTACTGAAATATCATTTACAAGGAACTAAGTGTTTTAAGGATAAAATACAATGAGGGGTAAAACGGTATTTTAGTCCTATCTCATTGTAGACCGTCTATAGAGGATTGAGAGAAAATTATGGTTGTAACAATGGATAATTAATAGCGTATCTATATTTGTTATAGAGCGTTCTATGAATTCAAGAGTGCAATTCCAAGTCTATAGTGGAGTCACGAGGAATTAATAAGTTAGTAAATTTATTTGTTAGATTTATGATAACTTATTGGAGCTTGATTTCATAGGCCCATGGTCCCCATTGCACCTTGGATAAAATCATCTAGATAGTCTCAATTAATTGATTTAATTATCAATTAGAATTATCAAAGTTGACCAGGTCAATTTTGGATAGTTTCACAGAGTTGTGTAATTTTGAGAAGAAAAGAGAAATTATGGCAGATTTATTAATTAAGATAAATTGGTATCTAAATTAATAAATAAATTTAAATCAAGGTTCAAATTATAAATAATTAATTTGATAAATGATTTAAATAATTATTTAATTAATTAAATCAATAGAAAATAATAAAGGCCTTGATTTTAAGTCCAATGGGCTTATAATCAAATGAGAAATTTCACGGGCCTATAGCCCATGATAATTTCGACCTAGGGCTTCAAAATGGCTGTTATTTTATTGATTTTTTAATTAAATTAAATGGCCTAATTGAGTCTATAAAAGGAGTGCTTAGAGAGAAGATTTAAGAGATGACAGATAAGTCACAAGTCAAATTTTTTGATAGTTTTATATTCTCTCTAAACACAAGTCCTTTTCTAAGCCACTTTGTTATTTTCTCTTCTTCTCTCTATATCTATCTCATGTGTTGAGAATTGCCCACACTAGTCTAGGTGGTTCTAAGGATACATTGGAAGATCGTGAAGAAAATAGAAGATCGGTTCAGTTTCTTGATAATACTCTGCGACAGAAAGGATACAAGAGTTAGAGAAACTGAAGGAATGACTCTTAATTCCGCTGCGTATACTGTAAGTATTATATTATTTGTTTCTCTTTGAATTCAATTTTAGAAACATGTTTTAGGCTATCTCGTATTAATTTGTTTAATATTAGATATACATGAAAATAAATAAAGATCCTGTATAAGCTTTTTCCAACAGCACCACTGTTTATGATCCATAAATCAGAGGAAAATAAGTGTTTGTTATAAAAAAATATGTTGAGAGCAGGAGAATTGTCTGCCGTGGGTTTGGTGATGGAAGTGGAAGCGCTTTGATTCATTTGCTGGTTCGAAATCGTGATTAACTCTTGACAGTGTTGGGGGGTTAAGGCAGCTGAGAGAGGCATGCTTGCAGAAGTGTGAGAAGCTTTGGATGTTGTACCAGTAGAGGTATCGAAATGGGATCGGCGATCACAGGTATTTGGTGTTTCATTTAGGGGCAGCGAGATCCATAACCAGGAGGGAAACCATGTAGGAAGTAGCATTTTTCCTTAAGATGTCCTGATTTATTGCAGTGAGTACAAGTGGGTCGGATCTTCTTGTTCCAAGGGTTGGGATTAGAAGATCTAGGGTATTGAGGATTGGGGTTAATACGGGTAGTGTTTGTGGGTTTAAGATTGATGAAAGGGTGTGGATTATGTGTTGCTGCAATAATAGGATTAAGTGGACCTAATTTTCTGCCTCTCCACTTGTATTATCATTCAAAAAACTTTGGAAAGATTAGGGAATGGGTCAATCAACAAAATTTGTGCACGAACACCATGAAAAGATTCATTGAGACCTGTAAGAAATTGAAGAACTTGATCTTGATTATGATGATCAAGATTATTAGTAGAGGCAACACACGTAAAAGGAATATGAGGTCGAAGCTCGTTAATTTCATCCCACATAGATTTAAGCTTGGTAAAGTATGCACTTACAAAATCAGCTCCTTGATGACGTCTGATAAGGGTTTCCCCGAGTTCAAAGATTCTTGGGCCATTCCTTGGTCGAAACTATTGTGTAGTTCAGTCCACATAGTTGTAGCAGATTCAAGATACATGATACTAGTCTTGATTTCGAGAGAGAAAAAATAAAGAAGCCAAGACATCACCATTTGGTTGCATCTATGCCAAGATGTGTGGTTTGGATTTGTTGTAGGTGGAGGCGGAAGATCACTAGTGAGGAAGGAAGCTTTGTTCTTGGCTCTAATGGAAAGACAAAAATCACGTCTCCAAGAAGGGAAGTTCTTCTTAGTGAGGGCAGGGGAGGCAAGGATAAGGCCTGGTGATCTCCGGGGTTAGAACATCTTCGTGCTGGGGACGATCTTGTGATGAGAGAGCTGAAAAACGATTGAAGGTGGAAGCTCTGGTGCCATCACCAGATTCATGCGTGGGAGGAGCTTCTGGAATGGAGTTTATGCTGGAGTTGACATTGTTGTCGGTGTTTGAAGGTTGGGTGGTGCTGGCTGTGGTTTTGTTGACCAGAAAAGGAGGAGTAGATCTCGTGCGGGCCATTTCAAGAATGAGAAAAGGGTATGACTTATGATACCATATTAAAACAAGAAACCTACAGTTGCATTGTTATATCATTCTAAATATTGCAGAATAAAGTAGTGTACAAAAGGTACAAGGGCCAGCTATATACAACTAGTAAAAACCAAAACAAGACTTAGAGAAAACCAAATAACCATAATCGATTAGGGTTTAACTAAGCTAAATGAATTACTAACTTAAAGGTAATGGAATGGTCAATACAAGATTATTTAATACAACCCCATTAACAAAAATGTAAACAAAAGATATAGAAAGTTGTTAGACACAAAAATACAACATTGAGTTTTGATGAAGAACAATAGCAATCACAGAAATAACTTCATCTCGACCACCCATATCCTTGCCATAATATGACAGACCAAGGGCATCGACCCTAGGCAAGCAAGTCCCCATCAACACCAACATTGAGGGACAAAGGGATCCCGACACGCGCACACACGCCACACCCAACCGTGAGCAAACCTCTATCTAGCCATAGCTGACGGAAACAAATGCCCCTCTATTCACTCCATATCATCCCTAAAGTCATGGATACCATCAAAGTAGAAGAAATCGTTGTTGGACCAGTCCTCGATCATTGTCTTTGTCTCGTACGTCACAAGCTGTATAAAAGTAATAATGGAATGTGAAAAATAATTTTTTTTGTTATACCATAAAAAAGAAATATTTTTGGACAAAATGAATATTTTGTGTAAATAACTCAAAAGAAAACTAGAATATGATTGCCTTTGATACCAATTCATTATCCCCTTCAGTAATTTGTGAATAGCTCTAGATATTTTACAATTAAAAATAATATATATTAAATTTTTTGTTTGATTTATGAAAAAAATATTCAAATCCAAAAATATATTTTTATAAATATTTATAGTTATAACTCATTTTTTTACAACCTTCATTTATACCGCTTCTTTTTAACCTTCTTCAAGTATTAATAATACATATAGTTATTTATCTTCATTATTAATTAGAAATAAAATAAAAATTATAACACAAATTCAAATAATACATCTAAGTTATTTCAGGATAGTTCTTAATTTTAGTCTTTGATATTTGCTGATTAGGGATACAAATTTTTTCCACGGGGCCCCAAATAAGTCGGGGATTTCCGGCTTAAACGGGGAACGGGGCGGGGATCGAGACCATTTTCAAACCCGAATGTTAAATGGGGTGGGGACGGGGATAACACTCCCCGACCTGACGGGGCCTCGTTTTATTTTTTTATTAATTTTATAATATTTTTTAATTTATTTTACATAATTCTTTATGTGATTTTGTAGAATATTAGTAACTTTTAAAAGATTTTTAATTTCATTTTGTACATATTTAATACTTTAAGTGATTAATATATTGTAATATATATTAATTTTAAGTAATTTTTTTTTTTTTTTTAATAAATGGGTACTTGCAGGGATTCCACGCCCCAACTGGTATTCCCCACCCCTGACGGAGAATATGCGGGAATGGGGGCGAGAGGAGCACCCCTCCCAATTACCTACCCCTTTTCCATCCCTATTGCTGATTTCTCTTTCATTTTTTATTTTAAATTATTCAATTTCTGAAATTTATTGTTTCCAAATCATTTACGGGCCACAAAAAAAAAAAAAAACTCTTAGATTGCAAAATTGAGCAATTGGGATTTGGAAACAATAAATTTGAGATTCAAGATTCAATCAAGAAATTAATTGTAAATCTCTATTGACGTCGACTTTTTTGTCAAAAGTATGATTTGTGAATATTAAAATAATTGTATAAAAAACAAATACATGAAAAAATAACAGCAAAGATTATTATAATGTCAAAAGATTGTCTTTTCCCCTATAATTATTGTTGAGTTCACCTACTTATATTATATATAGACTACATTCAAAAGGTTGAAAAACACCCAAATGTTATGGCCAAAACAATTCTAAATAAAAAGTATTGCTGCATAAAGATAGTCACGCGAGATCAAATTTCAAAATTTAAACGTTAAAATACGAGAAGATAAGGCCAACCAATTTGTGTTAAGTGGAGTAACTATTTTCTTTATAAGGATATTGTTGTTCCTATATATTTTCCATACGAGACATTTTTCACATCTAATAGGCCCCCTCACACTTTATGAACAACCTTAGATACAACAAGATCGAATATGAATATTTGATAGAATACCACAAGACTGACTCAGGAAATTTGTGGGAATATAAGAAATCACAAGGCTGGTTGAGAAATTTGTGGATATACACGTTGTCCGAAACATGTCATAGAATCCAAGACGAATCGTCATATATTGGAAATGTTCCAAACTGAGGTCAAGAGTGGAGTGCAGCAGAAATCGAACCTGACACTGATACCATATTACAATATGAGGGGACAAATGTCACTAGTACTAAGATTGTGGTTCCATCTTAAAATCAATTAATGTTAAGTGGAGTAACCTTTTCTTTTATAAAAATATTATTGTTCCTATATATTCTTTTCATGTGATACATTTTTCAAATCTAATAAAAAGCTTGAGAAAATAACTAAGGGCATATTATCAAAAGGCATGTAAAATTTCAATGCTATTTGCTCCCTTTCTCAACTGTACCAACGATCTAGCAAACCCAATAATCATTGCATACCAGAGTTCTTTCGTAAAACAAAAACTTTTCAATATGTAAGGACGAGACACAACCAAATGCATCAATCTTCGACCCATAGGGTAGTAAGACTTTGCAATTCATGACGCTTAATGGATTTTCATAATTTTATTATTGCTTATAAATAAGATCTTAACATAATTGTGATTAATTAAAAAAACAGATTATAACGTCTATAATCACAATAAACAAATTATTGACATGTGAAAATCTCATGAAAGGTAATAATAGAATCACATTCAATTATAATAGTAATAATAAAATTATCTCACAACTATCAAATGATGTAGAAAAACATTAGTGAATTCCCACAATAACAGTAATCAGAAGGGAATCACATAATTAGGCATTAGTTAATTGTTAATATATATACTATTCAATTAATTATAAATCTCATGATCATCAATAATAGCCAAATATGCATCTTTCGAAATTTAGCAATAATTATTACAAAAAGGTATTAAAAAATGAACAGTAATAAATATAAGAATATTCGTAATGTATGACAACGATTATATGATCGAACATCAAAGTTATAATTTTTTTTTCAAAACATAATGGCATATAAAAAAACAACATAAATTTTCTAAAAAGAAATTTGGCCTAATATGAGATATAATTTACAAATAATTTCGCATGCTTAGACTCATATACCAAAAAATATGAAATATTTTGAAACACAATTTATCTCAAAAGAATCACAAATATTTCATATAAATATACTTAAGAAAATAATTATCACACAAAAAAATAATTGTGAGACTATATGCCAGCTTATAAAATTATTTAATTATATATTGAAAACAATTAATAGGTCTTAAGATAACAAAATAAGGAAACCCAATACAATATATAATTAAATGTGATTTAAAATGAATTATAAGCCACATAAAACAATGCTAAAAGTATTATAATGTGACTAATAATTAGAAAATTAATTTTGGAGCGAAATGATAATTATAGGCCCAAAATTGGGTGGCTCACGCGCCCCCATGCGCTTAGTAAAGGGTCTTTTTTTTGTGGAGCCAAACGATATGTCGTTTTCAACTATGAACCACATTGTCGTTCGACCCTATCTTCGTTGCTAGGTGGATCCTCCTTCTTTACCTGCCAGAGAAACAAGTTGGCTCACGTTACCAAGTTGCAACCCAATGGAAAAATGGCCCCTGGCCATTGTTTTATACCTAGAAAATTGTAGAAACTCTCATATGAACATTTCCAAAAGATTCATGATATTCCAAAGATAAAAAATTTTGAGTCATTTTTTTACTGTAAAACACCCAAAAAATTTATTATGTGATCCATTCTAAATGAGGAAAAGTTGAAAAAGAGTTTCCAATCACCATTAAATATATAATGGTTGAGAAGATAAAAGAAAGACTGAAAAATAAAACAAATAAAAAATCAGGGAGGATTGAAAACCAACATGCAACAACTTGACAACCTCAAAAATCAAAATACAAATGCTTTGATACCAATTGTTAATATTCAAAGATGAGCACAAACACAATAATTAAAAGCTCATTAAACAATTATATATATGCATTTGATTTTAGAATATACCATACAGAGGTTAGAATCACATACATTCTCCACCTCCACTGCTTCCATCTAAGCATCTCATACATCTTTTAAAATTGCAAAACAAAACAAATGATAACTCTTTTGGATGCACACAGTTCTTCACTCTTCTAAGAGCACAACTCAAGCCTCCAAAATTTTCAAGTAAAAATTATGTGTTAGGATTTCTAAAACCAACTTCTCTTCATGCACAATTTAACATGTTAGGATTGGTTCCCTAAAAACATGTGAAAATATTTTTTTTACTAATTTAAATAAAAATAAAATTTTATTATATTTGATTATCGAAATTATTGTTTGAATAATTTATACATAAATATCACAAAATTCCATATACATTTATGAGAATACGTTCTTGTATGTGTACAAGAGAATTAATATCATATATAATGAAAAATGAATCTTTAATCAATGATTGCTAGTATAGTTTATTAAGCATATAGTTGGATGCAAGTAATCTAGAATCAGATTACTGATGTGAATAGACATCTTGGTAAGTATACTTTATATAATTGTGATTATAAATGACAGGACCGATATGAATTAATTTCTTTATAAACTTACCGTTTGCCATAAAGATTTAATTCATATCTTAAAAGATGATCATTTATAGATCAGTCTAAATCCTGAGTAATCATGAACTCTAGTTCATGTTTATTGGATCTTTTGATTCATTCGTTAAGGTCTCTTAATATAATGAGGCTAGTGACTTTGTTTAGGAGATTTAATATCTTTAATGGCTGGGAACATAATTTTACAATAATGGAATCCATGATTTACTATTGGATTGAATATTGGTTCTCTTAAGGGTTAATTATGAGAATGAATAGTTATTGAGCTCAAATCTATAATATGATTATATATTAATTATTCACTGGTGAATTAATAGTACTTAAGGAACTCACAGCTGATGAAATTCCATCATCATCATCATCATCATCATCATCAAATGATAAATGACAAACCAAAGAGACCACAGTTCCTGAAAAGGAAGCCTTGGTGCAACGTCGTAGTGGGAAGGTTGTGAGATAACCTGTTCGCTATGAACATGTAGCACATCTCCTTATGTCTGACACAGACAAAGACCACCTATTGACCTTTAAAGAGGCAATGGAAGACCCTGAAAAAGGAAAAATAGAAAGGAGACATGAACTAAGAAATGGAATCGATGTATTCCAATTATGTTTGGGAACTTGTAGACCCACCTGAAGATGTCAGGCCCATTGGGTGCAAATGGATCTTCAAGAAGAAAATAGGTGCTGATGGGAAAGTAAAGACTTTAAAGGCAAGGCTTGTAGCCAAAGGCTATACACAGAGAGAGGGTGTCGATCATGAAGAGCCATTTTCTCCTATTGCCATGCTAAAATCTATACGCATTCTTTTGTGTATAGCAGCCACATATGATTATGAGATATGACAGACGGACATCAAGACAACTTTTCTAAATGGCTATCCTGATGAAAGTATCTATGTGGTGTTTGTTGGTTTTTATTGATCAAATCAGAGATTATGCGCAGCGGAACAACAATCAAATTGTCAGATTAATCCCATAAGATTTCTAGATCTACTTCTTCACACTCATATATATATTGAATCAAGGACAAGAATAGAAAAATTACCTCAGGTCATTCCTTGCTGCTATCTTTTCGTATGGCTGAATCCTTGAGATCTCACACCAAGATCTTCCAAAATGTTCTCAGTCACACAAAGAACGAGTGTGGGCTCACTATACAAATAATAGGCAATAACTATTTATCAGATGTTCTCAACACATGAGATCTGATAAAGTTTGGACCTAGGTTTTGTGAAGAACAACGACCTTTGTTTTTGTCACTGTTCTCTTTTCTCTGAGAGAATCCTAGATATTTTTCTATCCCTGAAAAATTACGTTCTGTGAAAAACTGATATCTAATATTTAATAATATCCAATATATTAAAATATTTGTTATTTTAAACAAATTCAAAATAACTGATCAGTTATCAGATTTTTGTTTAAATAATAATATTTTAATCATATTAAAATATCTCATTATTTATTTAATATTTAAATAACTAAAATTGTGGAATCAAGAGACTAAGTCCATCTCTTATGCGTGTAGCACAGTGCCTGTGCACTGTGCCACACGTGAACCACATGCCTGTGCAGACATGTGGTTTTTCCCAATTTTTATTATTATTTAAATACCAAAAATCCCAAAAATAAATTAATTCAAAATTAATTATATTTTTGTTAAATAAAATAATTAATTAATTACACATAATTAAACAATAATTATGTTTGATACATAGAAAAATATTTTACTTATCACATAAGTCCTTTTTGCCCATTTTTTGTATTTGCCTTTGACAGTGATTGTTTGAGCCATTTCGGGGACCATGGACCATAACATTAAGCTCCAATAAATTTAAACTAAATAATTAAACTCTTTAATTATAATAGTTAATTTATTAATTATGATATTATTCCACTATAAATTCAGAATTGCACTCTTTATGTTATAGATATACTTTTACAGAAATCTTTTTCTTAAGTCGTCCATTGATATAACCATCTTACAATAGTTCAACCCTCTAATTAATTAGTTCATAAATTAGAATGGGATAATTACCATTTAACCTTTCTAATTTACTTCTTATTCCTTAAGTACCATTAATTCACTAGTGAATAATTAATCTATAATCTAATTATAGATTTGAGCTCAAAATCATTCAGTTCCAGAATTAACCCTTAAGGGAACTAATATACGATCCGTTAGGAAAGATTAGATTCCGTATTGTTGATACATGTTCCCAGCCATCCATGATATTAAATCTCCAAAACAAAAGTCATTAGCCTCATTCTTTGAAGAGACCTTAACGAATGAATCAAAAGATTTAATAAACATGAACAGGAGTTCATGAACACTCAGGATTTAGGTTGATCTATAAATGATCATCAGTTATGATATGAATTACAAGTCTTTATTATTAAATGGTTTTGGGATAAAGACTCTAATTCATATTTGTCCATGTCATATATAATCATATTATATAAAGCACCTTTACCTAGATGTCTTTCCACATCAATAATCCGAATCTAGATTATTTGTATCATTATGATACTCAGTAAATCGTACTTACAACTCCAATTAAAGAATTCCATAACTTTAATTTGTTGTTGTTGAATATTTTTTATTCATTCATGTGACCTTAATTTTCTCGTACTAATACAAGATCACATCCTCAATAATGAATATGGAATTTTTTCTGATATTTATAAAATTATTCAAAAAATAATTTAACAATCTAAATATGACAATAATAATAAACCATTGTATTTATTTATCATAGAAAAAACAAATGTCTTTACATGCTTTTAGGACACACTCCTAACAGTGTTATGATTGGTTAAATACATGGTGAAATTGGTTAGGAATGAAGATGTGAAAACTTATAACGGTTTCACTAAAGTCAACATGTGAGAGTTGACTTTCAGAATAGGCATTTATAAATAATCTTTTTGTATCCAAAGTATTTCTTTGGCATATATAAGAGTACCCAAAAAGTTTGAGAGCATTTGGGGATATTTTGAGACAAGTTTTGGAGTGCCAAGTCAGAAGGATCGGGGTTGTGTCGCCTCTAGGAGGCGATGCATTGCTCATCCTTTAAACGAACTACACAAGTGACGCATCGTCTGGGCGGTCCGTATGGGACCATACGATGACGTGTTTTCAGCTAAAAAATTAAAATTAAAATACTCTAATGTCATTGGTTGAGTCTAATGAACTATACTATTTAAAGGGTTCATTTCAGCTAATTGGTGAATTGATTACTCACCCCTGTCTTTCTATAAATACCCATCTCTCTCTCTCTCTCTAGCTTTCAAGATTACTAGTTTTCTTCAAGATCTTCATCAAGAAAGCTTGACTTGCATGAAGATTTTAGGCTTGTGAAACCCAATCTCATTCCATTGTAGTAGCTTCAAGCAATCTTAAGGAGAAGGCTAGGAATAAAGATTTTTGGACAACAAATCATCATTTGTGTCAATTGGTTACATTTTGTGGTTCACATAAAATTATAGACTTGTGATTTTATGTATAATAGTTCTTCAACAACAAATGTCAATTTTACCACTTGTTTATTTGTGTTGTGTTCTTTGTAATTTTCTTCCATTAGAGTATAGATTATCATTGTTTATTGCTTTGATTTGTAACATAGAGAACTAAGGTTTATAACCTCAAATCCCCAACAATAAAAAATCTCTATTATAAACCTAAGTTTTGTATCAAAGTTTGTCTATCTCTAATGTTTATCTACTAACAAAGGCTATGGAAGCAAGCTCCTCAATCTCAGCTCTCAAGATCATGTCTCAAGATATAGTGAGACTAGATCAATTTGATAACTCAAATTTTGTTCGTTGGCAAGACAAGATCAAGTTTCTTCTCACAACTTTGAAGGTGCATTACATCATTGACAAAGATTTGAAGACTTTGGATGCTCCAAAGGATGATGATACTCAAGAAGAGATCAAGGAAATGAAGAAAATGGAAGAAGATGAGCTCATATGTAGAGGCTAGGCATGGCAAAATGGGGCGGTGAGGCGGGGCGTCGCCTCGCTATTAATTCAAGCGAGGCGGGGTTGCCCCACTCCACTATTAATTCAAGTGGGGCAGGGCCGCCTGGCCTCGAAATTTTTTTTCTTCTATACTCTAACCCAATATTAAAAAAATTTATTTTAAGATATATGCTACTATT
This sequence comes from Humulus lupulus, assembly GCF_963169125.1. Taxonomy (NCBI): domain Eukaryota; kingdom Viridiplantae; phylum Streptophyta; class Magnoliopsida; order Rosales; family Cannabaceae; genus Humulus; species Humulus lupulus. The sequence continues at coordinate 210,725,627 of NC_084793.1, forward strand.
AAATATTTTTCTTAACATTACTATTTATATAATGTCTTAGTGTTGGTTATATAATAGTGAGGTGTCTTTATATGTATTTCAATTACCCTTTTATATTAGTATTCTTTTTTTTCTCTTTAGTCAAGAAAAATAGATTACAAATATCCAGGTATAATGTGATTTCACAAATAAGATAATATATATTTTGAAACTTTTTATATTGAAATGGGACAATATAGTGTATAATGTATATACTATTTAGAATTTCATTTCTTACTTTTAATCTAATTTAATTATAATTCAAATTTTCTTTTTAAAAAAAATGTTAAACAGGTCGTGGCAGACCCACCTCATTTACATACCTAGTAGAGGCCACATACTCAATTATCTATTGGATTGTCTCTACGATCTCTATACAAACACTACATCGCCAAAGGAGATTTGGGAAGCGCTTGAGAAAAAGTACAATACCGAAGAAGAAGAAGAAGGTACGAAAAACTTCTTCATAACTCAATACCTGAAATTTAAATTCTTTGATGTAAAACCCTTACTCCCACACGTACACAAGCTTCAAGTTATTGTGAATAATTTACCTACTATTAAGATAACATTGTCGTAATCCTTCATTGTGGGAGGCATTATAGCCAAGTTGCCTCCATCTTGGAGGGGCTATAGAAAGAAGATCCTGTTGGGTTTTATGCCCTTATAAAACCATGTCAGACATGTAACATGATTATATATTGTCAATAAAAGTAGTTGAAATCATTTAGTTTGACAACCGTGTTGCTTTCTTGTTTTATTACTTGATTATTGAAATAATAAAAATATTTATGAAATCCCGAACATATGGATAGTTACAATTATAGTGACTAGGTCACAGTGGATTATAGTTGTAATTATATGTTCAAAAGAACGAGTCCTAAGATTAGATCAGTGCATTGGATTTTCACTGATTAGGCAATCTACGATATGATCTACTTACACATTCGGGGTGTGATCTCTTGTCCAAGGCATTAACCAAGCAGATAAGATCGGATGTATTTCGTTACATCAGACTAGGACCGATATTGATTATTGATTGATAAATAAGTATAGTTGTTATCGAATCTAATCAATGTCACAATGTTGACCATATGTTAAGTCGATCTTAATTCTGAGTGATTATATTATTTAAATTTTTTGACTTGTTCGTTACCAGCTTACCCTACGGTCTAGCCCATACTTACATCTTGGAGATTTAGTAGTGTAATTGAGTGAGAGTATTATTCATAGATATGAAATCTATAACTTCTGTATGAGAAGTGAAAAGATGATTTTCTTAATTGCTTTGTTCAAAAGGTGAAATGATTAAGATCTTATTTCTGTGATTAAGTTCATAAAAATATCATTTATAAGGAACTTAGTGGGAGTTAAGGATAAAATACTAATGAGGGGTAAAACGGTAATTTGCACCCAGCTCGTTAGTAAGTCATCGATAGAAGATTGACTAAATGTAATGGTTATAACAATGGATAACGTATTTATGGTTTGGATAATACGTTCTATGAATTCAAGAGTTCAATTCTGAGTCTATAGTGGAGTCATGAGGAATTAATAAGGTAGTGAAATTATTCGTAAAAAAATTCACAGTAACTTATTGGAGCTTGATTTCATGGATTCATGGTCCCTGCATCACTTTTGAGTAAATCATCTAGAATGTCTCAATTAGGATTTTTTTAAAGTTGATTAGGTCAATTTTGGAAAATTTACAGAGATATGAGATTTAGAGAATAAAAGAGAATCTTTGGGTAAATTTATTAATATTGATAAATTAGCGTCAATATAAATATTTAATATTAAATCAAGTTTCTAATTCTAATTTTTTAATTTGAATAAAGATTTAATTAATTAAGTAACAAAAATAAATAAAATGTTTTGAATTTAGGCCCAATTGAGATTTAAATTCAAAAGAAAGAGATTGGGTCCAAGTTCATTTGTGGGAGCCCAAGGCTTTTATCTTTTTGTTTATTATTTTAATTAATTTAAATTTAAATAAAGCCCATTAAGTTGCCTATATAAGGAATATGGTATCTAGGGTTTTCATAAGGAAGTGAGTCTCAATTGACTCATTGGGTAAGTGAAAACCTAGGCAGTCTAATCCTTTCTTGTCCGCTCACTTTCTTCTTCTTCTCTTCTCTATCTCATGTGTTGAGAACCGTCCCACACTAGTTCTAGGTTGATCAAAGGATTGGCGAGGAAGACTGTGTTGCTGATCTAGTTCAATCTCTTGATAATACTTTGCTACAGAAATGAATCAAGGGTTAGAGAGATTTAAGGAATGAGTTGTTCTAGTTCTGCTGCGTATTCATAAGTTTCTACATCTTTGTGTTTATGTTACTTTACGAATGTGATGTTCATATGTATGTCATGTTATTCTATATTTCTATTATGTGTTTGAAAAAAAAAAAGGAAGCATGCATCTAGATTTAAATTCCAAGATCCTACAATTGGCCCCAAAGCCAAGTTACCTAGATCTAGATATTTTTGAATGCATGATTATATCTGTTTGTTGACATGTTTAATTTTAAAAGTTTAATTGGATGGTACATGGAATTTGATATGAATGTTTGAATGTTTATGTGCTAATTTAAGTTGTCATATTTTTCATGCATTTTGAGATCTTAATTGGTGCTTGGTAAAATGCTCATTGAAACATTACAAAATGTTTTTTTTGGTAGTTGTCGGTTGCAAATTTTATGTTTGATTGATATGATATATATATGTATATACATATATAAACCTATTTAGGGTTTACGTAAACGAAAACTTTATTTTTTGATAACTTTATTTTTTTTTTATACGACAGCCCCAAATTAAAAAAAAACAATCTTAAAACTTTGAATTACCCATCTGGGATTAAGAAAAAAATATTATTTTAAAAAAAATAACCATATATATGTTTTTAAAAAAATTAACTGTATATATGTTTATATATATAATATAAAAATTAGTTGAGATATATTTTTTGTTTCTCTTATGCTAAAGAAATATCTAAGTATCCAATTATAAAATAATTGAGATATTTTCTTTAATGATGTTGACACAGTTTTTCGCCAATAGTGTATTACGAAAATCAGCTGGAATGAACTGGTGCTTAAGGATAAACCGTAATGAGAATAATTCCTCTTTCAGGTACTTAGAATGATATAGTAAGAATACTCGTTCCTTTTTACGTGGTTCGGAGGTTAAAATCCCCTAGTCCACGAGTCAATATTATTGCTGTATATCTCTTTCTAATTTTACAGAGTATTTGCACTACAAAAAGAATCCAACCCCTTGCACTACCTAGAGTCTTGGTATTTATAGGAGAATGATCTTTGGGTAGGTGTTGGGGTCATCCCGTGATCTCTTGATCCCTCACATCATCTCTGTGACATTAATGATTAATATCTAAATTTTATATAGAAGTGTGGTCTAATCAATAGGTAAAATGGATAATGGGCCGCATGGCCTAAATCAGGTGTGTGATGTCTGATCATGCATGTTTATATTGCCTATCCGGGAATTTGGGAATAAACAGACACGTGATGTCTATTTTATGAACGTTTATATTGCGTAGTTAACTTTATAAAGATCTTGAGGCATGTCAGATCTCTGGCTTATCACGATCTAGTGTAGTGCCAGCTCGTGCCTTCCGATACTATATTCCACAGGTGGTTCCAGGCGGTATGCTGCTTTGAACTCACCAGTTCGAGCTATTTGTCTAGGGAATCGTACCAAATTTCCTCGGATGAAAAGTGAACACGTGGCACATCGATTATAGATTTTTGCTAGCCCGCTGTACCCGAGCTGCTTCAACAAGGTACGTGCTGATTTTCAGAGCGTACATTTGCCCCCTAAGTCCCTGCTCATGTTCTATGATGTCACTTCTGACTTTCACGGCAGGGACTTTTAAAACTTCCTTTGCGATTATCCAGACCCTGCCCACCATTTGAGTGTTGGACACGTGGAATGCCGTGATTGGCGTCTGTTTGGGTTTCGAGGATTGTATTAAATGGCCTGACCACCTTTTTGCCGCTGTTTCATCTTTTGAATCATGACCCTCGTATCTCGTTTTAACTTGATCGGACGGTCCTCGTTTCCTTATGCCTTTTACGTATAAATATGACTGGCAATTTTCAGCACTCATCACCTTTCATTCGAAATTTTTCTTCATTTTCTCTCTTCTGAGCTTCAAAAACTCTTCTTCTTCTTCTGATTAAAATCCCAAAAATCCCCATAATCTCGTCACAAAAAACCCTTGGAAACCCAGTCATCAAGGATTTCCCCAGGAGCCCTTCTTCTATTTCGCTTGCAACTTTCGTTTGAAGAACATATTGTAAGGTTCTTGTTTTTTCGAGACTTGTATGTTACTGTTTTCCATGTGTTTCAATTTTCTTCCTTTTTCTTTGTCATGTGAATCTGCACTTTATAGTTACCAACAATAGGCTGCTCCTAAATAACTTTGGTGCATAAGTTTTGATTTTAGGCGTATTGAGTAGATCCTAAAACATGCCTAGGACTGTGATGTTCATAACTAGGTAATTTCTGGGTAAGTTTAGGAAATACCCATTTGGGATGTGGAAGATGAGAGGTTTTTAGGGTACAAAACTGGGTAGCTTAGGAGTCACATTTCTTAGGCGATTTTTCTTTAAAACCCTTTCCCCAAGGCAAGTAGTGGCCTGACTCTGCTGACACACAGATCCCTGAATATCGGGGATCTGTTGGGAAACCTAGGCGCGTAGCATAGGCAATGCGCGGCATCACGCGGGCTGATATTGCATTAGCTCGCATGTCAGGACCCCTGGCCCTTGTTATTTCTCATGTTCAAAAATTCTACGTTGCCCACTAAAAGCTCCATCATTTTTATTTGATAGGCGAGCTGATGGCAACCAAGAAAGGCACATCCAAGAAGAACGTAGCTGGCTTGTCATCCCAGCAATCTCACAAGGGAAAGGAGGTCGTCCCTGATTCCCCCCTGCCTGAGTTCGGCCTCGTGGTGGAGAAGGAGGTCGCGATCGCTCCTGACGCCTTTTTTGAGGCCGAAAGGATTGTCTCGAAGATAACAACCCAAGGAAGGGTCAACAAGATCCTGCTGTCCCACAACATTGAGGCTGGGACGGGGGCTCTCATCGCCCGACCTCCCTACGACGGGGAGCGAAGCTGCACACCACTCTAGGATGATTTCGCGGCCTAGAGTGATGAACACTTAAAGGCTGGGGCCTTCCTCCCCCTTGGCCAATACTTCGCGGACTTCCTCAACTATGTGAGGTTGGCGCCGTTTCAACTTCCACCAAACTCCTATCGTCTACTGGCCGGGCTGAGATATCTCTTCCTGAAGCAGATGTGGGAGGTCCCCACTCCGGCAGATATCCTTTACTTCTTCTGCCTCAAAGCTAGCCCGGACCAAAGGGGGCGAGGTGATGGGTTCTACTACTTGACCCGGTTCCCGAACTCGCCTTTGGTCATCGAGCTGCCCAGTCATCCCAACGACTTCAAAGACCAATTTTTCATGTCGAATGGGTTTCGCAATTGCGAATACCATTACTTCAACCATCCTCGTAAGTTTCCTTCTTATTCTCAGCTTGTGAAATTATTATTATTTATTATTCTTAGATTTTTTGCGTATACTGATTGGAGCATCATTGTCCAGCCATTTTTGCGAGGACGGCCAAATCAACGACCCTTGGTGGTCAGTACCATACCCTGGTGGGGCTTCCGCCTAGTGAGAAGGACTACCGCCAGCTCGTGTTTGATGACACGATGTTGGCATGAAAATTAATTTCCGAAGGCCAGAATCTGGCCCTGAGGAGGACATGGGCTACTTACACAGTAGCTCACGAGCTGGCACCCTTCCCCGAGGGAGGTTGCAGTCGTCGACAGTGATGAGTAGGAAGAGGAGCTCGAGGTGCCACTTGTGTGAAAGAGGAAAGCTCCTGAGATCACTCGGGAACCTGATGTGGACCGAGCTGAATCGGGGGCAGCAACCGGCCCCTCCGACCAAGGTAACCCATACCCTTTTCAGGACCTAGATAGGGCAGTTGCAGACCTTAGGCTAGTTAGGTTTAACCCAAACTAGCTCGTGCATCGTCACCGAAACGACCCTGACCGTAATATAACCTTACTCTAGTGCGTCGATCAATTAGTACAAGGTCACGACATGGGCCGCCCTAGGGGCACCATAGTAGTAGATAACACCTTGTCTTTTAGGTCGGCCTTCTTTGAGAAGTATGAAACCAATCTTAGGTCATGGCCATCCCTTCTCCAGGGTGTTGTAGCTCCTGGACTTAGGCAATACGTAGAGGAGTCTAGTCTTGAGGTAGAGCTTGATTTGGAACCTCCCCTAATCCAAGAAGTGGTTGACTTAGAATTTCCTCCCCCTATAGCAGTTCCGAGGCCGGAGGTCGTGGAAATAGACTCCTCTAGCTCGGAGGGTAGGATTTTTGTTACTTTATACACATTTTCTTGGTAAACTGATGAACGTATATGCATGCTTAGCACATTTCCCATTCTTTTTCAGGTGATGAGATGGCACAACAAGGGAAACCTGACATCCGCTCGATGTTCCAGGAGGGGAGATCCAGTGAGGGTCCCCTAGTCAAGAAACTTCAGCCCACGTCGAAGAAAACGCCCCCCTCGGCTGTGACTGCCTCCATATCCCCAGCTAAGGGGAAAGGCTCGGGCTCGGGAGCTCAACCCGCCGTAGCCCCAGAGAAGAGAGGTCTGGCTGCACCCCCTCCTCGCTTTCCCCTGCCTCCTGCTCGGGATCCGGTAGCACCGGTTGGTTCCCCAGCTCCAGTGGTCCCTGCCGCCACTGTTCGCATCCCCGTCAACCCCCAGGATCTGGAGTTGATTCCAGACACTTTTTGGGGGACTGTCTATGAGACGACGAGCTACTCAGTGAAGCATTTCTATAAGACCAAGCCCAACGACCTAAGGGCAATCGAGGAGAGGAGCCCTGAGAATGTCATAGAGTCTGCCTTGGGGATGAACCTCACAGTAAGCATTTTCCCTGACCTGACTTTTATTATTTTTCCCTGGTATGTGCCTAACTGTTTCTTTGCTTTTCGCAGGCTGCCTTGGCTCAACATCGCAGCATATCTCGGGCCAGGCCCAGGAATGATGAACTTAAGGCCGAGCTCCAGACTGCTCTCGTCGCCTCTCAACAGAGCGAGCAAAGTGCCAAGGCTGCTTTGGCGGCGGCCCAAGTGGGTGAATAGGCAGCAAAGACTGCCTTGACCATGGCTCAAGAAGGCGAGTAGGTGGCAAAGGCTACCACGGCAGCCCTTCAGGCTGAGCTCAAGGGGGCCAAGGCCAAACAGCTAGAGGTCGAGGCAGAAATTTTGGAGGAGAAGAAGGCATCGACATCCTCCATGGAGAGCATGTTGTTCCACTGCTGGGCCTTCAATCAGGACGGAAACTTCTCCTTCATGGCCTCCGATGTGTGGGGGCACTACCTCGAGAAGTTCAAGGCTCGGCTACAATAGGACTGCAGTCTGAGACCGGGGAGGCCTCTTTCGCTGGCGAGCAGGAGACTGAGGAGGTGACGTCCTCAGAGCGCCCTGGGGGGTCTTAGATTTTTTTTCTTTCTCTTTTTGCTTTTACTTATGTATTTTTCCTTTGTAAATTCTAAGCACGAGATTATTCACCTCGAGACAATTTATATATGTTAATTTTAGTTATCTAAGCTTTACTTATTCTTCGATCTCTTTCTCATGCTTTATGATGTGCTCAGTAGAAACTTAGTTCGCGTTAGTTTTATTGACACCTCGCGTTTTTTAGAAATTTTTTTTGGTTAATCAATTTAGCCAACTTCTAAGTTTCAGAACCTGGTCGTGTCCCTGATATTTAATTTAAAAACTTAGTTCATGTTAGTTTTATTGAATACTTTGCTTTTTCTTTAGAAAAAACATTGTTGATCACTTTAACCAACTTCTAAGTTTTGGAACCTGGTCGTGTCCAGGATATTTAATTTTAAAAACTTAGTTCGCGTTAGTTTTATTGACACCTTGCGTTTTTTTAGAAAAACATTGGTTAATCAATTTAACCAACTTCTAAGCTCCGGAACCTGTTCGTGTCCAGGATATTTAATTAAAAAACTTAGTTCGTGTTAGTTTTATTGAATACTTCGCCTTTTCTTTAGAAAAAAACATTGTTGATCAATTTAACCAACTTCTAAGTTTTGGAACCTGGTCGTGTCCAAGATGTTTAATTTAAAAACTTAGTTCGTGTTAGTTTTATTGAATACCTTGCGTTTTTTTAGAAAAATACTGGTTAATCAATTTAACCAACTTCTAAGCTTCGAAACCTGGTCGTGTCCAGGATATTTAATTAAAAACTTAGTTCGCGTTAGTTTTATTGACACCTCGCGTATTTTAGAAAAACACTGGTTAATCAATTTAACCAACTTCTAAGTTTCGGAACCTGGTCCTCGGGTTCTCTGCCCCCCAAGTAATCAGGAAGTGGGCTTTCTGGGTTACTTTGAACTAACGTGCATATGAAACCATACAAAGATACAAATATACCATAATTTTTTTTTTTATATTTCCAAAACTAACTGGCTTTTATACTCAAGCCTTACATAGACAGCTGGTTTGATCACTGATAATACTTTTTCAAATGCAAAGCATTCCAGGTCCGTGGAACCATTTCTCCACTAAGTCGGGCCAATTTAAAAGTACCTTCATGTACGATTTTGACTATCTGATAGGGCCCTTCCCAGCTCGGGCCTAAGGCACCGTCTTTGGGGTCCTTGCCTGCCAAAAATACCCTTCGGAGTACCAGGTCTCCTAAACCAAAGACGCGCTTTTTGGCCTTTGAATTAAAATAACGCGTGATTTTTTGCTGATACTGCATGAGCCATAGCTGTGAATCTTCCAGTTTCTCATCAATTAGGTTGAGGGATGTGCTGAGTAGTTCATCGTTCTGCTACGGGCTAAAGGTATGGAGCCTATGTGTGGCTACCTTTGCTTCGATAGGGAGGACGACCTCACTTCCGAAAGTTAAGGAGAAAGGAGTATGCCCCGTGGAAGTTTGGTGAGAGGTCCGGTAAGCCCACAACACCTGGGGGAGCTGCTCGGGCCATACTCCCTTAGCCTTTTCCAACCTCTTTTTAAGGCTCACTTTGAGGGTTTTGTTTACAGCCTCGACCTGTCCGTTGGCCTACGGGTAGGCCATCGAGGAGAAGCTTTTGATTACATCGTGCCTTTCACAAAACTCAGTGAAGAGATCGCTATCAAACTGCATCCCATTGTCTGACACAATCTTTCTTGGCAGTTCGAATCGACAAATAATATTCTTGACCATGAAGTCGAGGACTCTATTTGCAGTGATTGTAGCCAAGGGCTCTGCCTCCGCCCATTATGTAAAATAATCGATAGCCACTACTGGATAGGGAACTCCTCCCTTTCCTATGGGCAGGGCTCCAATTAAATCGATTCCCCATACTGCGAATGGCCAGGGGGATGATATCATTTTTAGCTCGACCGGAGGAGCTCGGGCAATGGTGACAAACCGTTGGCACTTATCACACTTTTTGACATAGGAGATGGAGTCCTTTGATAGCGTGGGCCAAAAATACCCCTGCCATAATATTTTCAAGGCTAGGCTTTGCCCCCCAGCGTGATCCCCACATAAGCCTTCATGCACCTCCTGCAAAATAGTTTTGGCTTCCTCTGGCAGAACACACCGTAGTAGAGGTAAGGAGTGGCCACATTGGTACAACGTCCGGTCTATGATTGTGTATCTTGGAGCTTGATAGAGTACTCTCCTCGCGTCTTTCCGCTCGTCAGGAAATTTTCCTGTTGTAAGATAATCTATTATGGGAGTCATCCAGGTTGGTCTGATATCGATCATCTCGACCTCCCCCGAGCTTTCTGCCACATTGGGACTTTCTAAGAATTCCATTGGTACTATGCTCAGAGTCTTGGCTTCTCTGGAGGTAGCGAGTCTAGCCAGGGCGTCGGCATTGGCGTTCTGCTCTCGAGGAATCTGCTCGACTAAGCTATACTCAAACTCGGATAGCTCCATCTTGACCTTGGCCAGGTAAGCTGCCATTTGGGCCCCTCGAGCTTGATATTCCCCAAATACTTGGTTTACCATGAGCTGGGAATCGCTGTAGCAGTGGATGGCCTTGGCCTTCAATTCCTTCACCACTCTAAGCCCGGCCAAAAGGGCTTCGTATTCGGCTTCATTGTTGGATGCCGCGAACCCGAACCGCAGCACGGAGTGGAAACGGTGCCCTTCCGGGGATATTAGGATGATCCCAGCTCTGGACCTGTTCTCATTAGATGACCCGTCTATGAAGATTCTCCATAATTCCTGCACTGGTTCTCTCAAGGGCTCTTCCTGGAATCCAGTGCATTCAGCCATGAAATCAGCCAAGGCTAATCTTTTTATCATAGTTCGGGGTACATACAATATCTCGAACTGGCTGAGCTCGACCGCCCATTTCAACAAATTTCCCGATGTCTCAGGTTTCTGCAACACCTGTCTTAAAGGCTGATCGGTCATGATGTGGATTGAATGGGATTGGAAATATGGCCTAAGTTTTCGGGAAGCTGTAATAAGGCAGAATGCCAGCTTTTCCATTAGAGGATATCGATATTCTGGTCCGAGAAGACTCTTGCTTATATAATATACTGGCTTTTGAACCCGGTCCTCCTCCTGGACCAACACGGCACTGGTGTTGACTATGAATCCCAGGAATTTTCCTGACGCCACTCTGAAAGTACATTTCTGGGGGTTTTGCCTCATATTATACTTCCTTAGAATTCCAGAACATTCCTTCAGATTGAAGACATGGTTATTGCAGTCTTTGACTTGAATAGCATATCATCAACATACACTTCCATGTTTTTTCTGATCTGATCTGCGAACATTCTATTAACCAACCTCTGGTAAGTCGCCCCAACATTTTTAAGCCCAAAGGGCATGACTTTATAGCAGTACACATTGGTTGGAATCATGAAGCTAGTGTGTTCCTAGTCCATAGGGTTCATGGAGATCTGGTTATATCTAGAGTACGCATCCATGAAGGACATGAGCTCGTGCCCTGTGGTGGCGTCCACCAACTGGTCAATCCTTGGCAAGGGGAAGCAATCCTTGGGACAGGCTTTGTTTAGATCGGAGAAATCGATGTAGGTCCGCCATTTTCCATTTGGTTTTGGGACCAGGATAGGATTGGCGACCCAGATCGGAAACTTAGCCTCGCGAATGAAGCCGCACTTCAAAAGCTTAGCTACTTCTTCCTCCAGTGCCTCAGCTTGAGTCGTACCTAGACGCCTCTGTTTCTGGGATTTCGCAGGCATGCTTTTGTCCAAATTTAGTATATGCATGATGACACTCGGGCAGATTCCTATCATGTCTTCATGGGGCCAAGCGAAAACGTCTAGGTTTTCTTGTAAAAAAGTAATTAGTTTCGCCTTTCTGTCGGCATCAAGATTTTTCCCGAGCTTAACGACCCTCGAAGCATCTTTGGGATCAATGTTTACTTCTTCAAGGCCTTCGATAGCCTGGAGCTCGGATCTATCTTCACCCATTCGGGGATCAATATTCTCACTTGGGCTGATTTCTCTACAACTGTCCTGCTGAAGTTCTTCCATCCCAGGATTATCTCTGACTTCCTGGGATTCCTCTCCTTGATCCTGCATGGCCATAGTCTGCTGCTTGGGTTGTGATTTTCCCTTCATGGAAATGCTATAGAATTCCCTAGCAGCGAGCTGATCGCCTCGGACATTACATATTCCCGTTGATGAAGGGAATTTCATCACGAGGTGGCATACAGAAGTTATAGCTTTGAATGCCAATAGCGTGGGCCTACTCAAGATTTCATTGTACGCGGTCGTATAGTCCATGACCACAAAATCGAGCAGCTTAGAAATGGTTCATGGTCCTTCGCCCAAGGTTATCACCAACTTGATCGTTCCGATAGCTGTCGAGCCTTCTCCAGAAAACCCGTACAACATCATGGAGGTTGCCTTTAGTTTGGCCACAGACAATCCCATTTTCTCTAATGTGGACCTAAATAGCAGGTTCACAAGCTCCCGTTGTCGACCAAGGTCTGCCTAACTCTCTGATTGGCGAGCTGGACGGTTATGACTAGAGGGTCGTTATGTGGGAACTAGACATGGCTAGTGTCTTCTTCAGTAAAACTGATCGGTTGTTTCTCCAACCATTGATGTTTAGACAAACGCTGCTCCGGGACGAACTCTACTCCATTGTGAGACCTCAGCTCATTGACATATCTCTTCTGGGAATTTCTGCTCGTACCCGCCAGATGAGGTCCTCCAGAGATGGTGGTTATTTCTCCTTCTATTATCGGAGGAGGAGTGTCCTGACTCACCTGGGCTCCAGTCTGATTTGCAGGGGATTTCAGAGCTGATTGAATGTTTTTGCCCAGCGGGCTGATTAGGGATGACTCGATTCCAGGCATACTGAGCTAGGGTCCCAACCCTGATGAGCATCTCGATCTTATCTTTCAAATGCCTGCAATCATTGGTGTTGTGACTGATGTCGTTGTGGAATCGACAAAATTTTGAAGGGTCTTTCTTCACCCTTTGATTTTTTAAAGGCTTGGACTTCTTCTAGGGGAGGCGGGTAGAGTTCGCTAAGAAGATGAGCTCCATAGTATCCATGAGATCGGCGTAAGTCGCATATATCAGCTTAAATTTCTCCATGGGCTTATTTTTCTTTGAACCATTCTGGCCGCCTTCGCCATTTTCCTTCCTCTTGCTTCCTCCCCCGTGGTTATTCTGGGTAATGGCTTAAGCCGTAGCTACCACGTCCGTTACCTCTCCAATGGGCTGGGCAGGGACTTGGTTGGTTCCTGCGACCGAAGCTCGCGCCTCTTCTAGGTTGATCCATCTCTGAGTCTTGTTTAGGAACTCATCCACTGTGTTGACGCCTTTTCTATGGATCTCTTTCCATAGGTCACCTTCAACAAGGATCCCTGTTCTCATCGCCATAAGCTTGGAGCTTTCATCCGTGTCTCTAGCTCGCACAACGATGTTGGAAAACCTACTCAAGTAAGCTTTCAGAGGCTCCTCGGGCTGCTACTTTACATTTGCCAGGGAGTCTGCCTTTATTCGAGCTACTTGAGAAGCCCGGAATGCTCTCTTGAAGTCAGCAGAGAAGCTCTTCCACGAGCTGATAGAATGCTTCTTGTATTGCTTGAACCATTGCCTGGCCGGTCTGACCAGAGTCAAAGGGAATACTAAGCATCTTAATTCGGGTCCGATGTTATGGGCCATCATTAGGGTATTGAGCATCCCTAAGTGGTCGGACGGATCTCCATCTCCGTCAAACTTTGACAAGTGGGGCATCCTGAAACCTAGTGGGTATGGTGTTGCTGCGATGTTGGGGGCGAAAAGCTCAAGCTCGTCCCCTGAGTCGTACTCATCTTTTTCCTTTTCTGATAGTAGTCTTTTCATCAATTCCTCCATCTGGGCCAGCCTCTCGAGGGTTGGGTCCTTGGTTCCTTGGGGCTGTTCAACAACTCCCATTTCACCGTACGCATTTGACAGGTTATTGTCCCTCCAAGCTTGAGCTTGGTTTGGTGGGGCATTCCCGCTGTCACGTACCTCAGAAGAACTTCCCTCATGGTGAGTGCCACTGACTCCATTGCGAGTCGGATTGGTCCTTTGTGAGTTTAAGCGATCTCGCAAATCGGTATATGGATCAACCCGAGGGTTTTGAGCTGAGCTCAGTTGATTCCTCAAATCTGTGATGGTTCTACCACTTCGACGATCCTCCGTCCAATAACTTCCATTAGAGAAACTCAAGGCTTGTAGTCGAGGAGGAGGATCTGGAGCATTCCCGCGTGCTCATGGGACATGAGCAAGGGCAGCAGGAGGAGGATTCCTCCTGCTGTTTCCTGTAGGCAGGGACGTCCTGAGCAGAACGAGGTGGGGACGGATGCTTGATTGGCGATGGAGGGTGTCTGATTGGTGAAGCGATTTTTGTCCCATCAGGTTAGATCAAACTAGCTCGAGGTTGATCTGCTCCACCATTTCTAGTTCCTTGTGCATGGTGATCTGATCGCGGTACAGGGAAGTCGGTCGAGACACGCCGTCTTTACGAGTTTGTCCTTGACTGTTTGTGTGGGTTGCCATGAACATTTGACGGCGGTGTTGAACTCAGAGTTGAGGTTCTGACCGACCGGCTAACTCGTTGGTGATCCATGGGAAAGCCACCAAATGGGGTTTCTTGATGATTGAGAGACACAGGAGTAGAACTTGGAGTTGAGGTTCTAACAGATCGACTTGGCCTGGGTCGACTATGAAGAAAATCCTTGATGACTGGGTTTCCGAGGGTTTTTTGTGACGAGATTATGGGGATTTATGGGATTTTAATCAAAAGAAGAAGAAGAATTTTTGAAGCTCAGAAGAGAGAAAATGAAGAAATTTTTTGAATGAAAGGTGATGAGTGCTGAAAATTGCCATCCCTATTTATACATAAAAGGCATAAGGAAACGAGGACTGTTGGATCAAGTTAATGCGAGATACGAGGGTCATGATTCAGAAGATGAAATGGTGGCAAAAAGGTGGCCAGGCCATTTAATACAATCCTCGAAACCCAAACAGACGCCAATCACGGTGTTCCACGTGTCCAACACTCAAATGGTGGGCAGGGTCTAGATAATCGCAAAGGAAATTTAAAAGTCCCTGCCGTGAAAGTCAGAAGTGACGTCATAGAACACGAGCAGGGACTTGGGGGGCAAATGTACACCCTGAAAATTAGCACGTATCTTGTTGAAGCAGCTCGGGTACAGCGGGCTAGAAAAGCTATAATCGATGTGCCACGTGTTCACTTTTCATCCGGGGAAATTTGGTATGATTCCCTAGACAAATAGCTCGAACTGGTGAGTTCAAAGCAGCATACCTCCTGGAACCACCTGTGGAATATAGCATCGGAAGGCATGAGCTGGCACTACGCTAGCTCGTGATAAGCCAGAGATCTGACATGCCTCAAGATCTTTATAAAGTTGACTACGCAATATAAACGTGCATAAAATAGACATCACGTGTCTGTTTATTCCCGAATTCCCAGATACGCAATATAAACGTGCATGATTAGACATCACACACCTGATTTAGGCCATGCGGCCCATTATCCATTTTGCCTATTGATTAGACCACACTTCAATATAACATTTAAATATTAATCATTAATGTCACAGAGATGATGTGAGGGATCAAGAGATCACGGGATGAACCCAACACCTACCCAGAGATCATTCTCCTATAAATACCAAGACCCTGGGTAGTGCAAGTGGTTGGATTCTTTCTGTAATGCAAATACTCTGTAAAAATAGAAAGAGATATACAACAATAATATTGACTCGTGGACTAGGGGGATTTTAACCTCTGAACCACGTAAAAAGGAACGGGTATTCTTACTATATCATTCTAAGTACCTTAAAGAGGGATTATTCTCATTACGGTTTATCCTTAAGCACTAGTTCATTCCAGCTGATTTTCATAATACATTGTTGGCGAAAAACCATGTCAACAAATGACAATCAAATTAATTTTGTGTTTGATTAATTATATGGTAAGTTTTCAATTGGGAAAAGCTTTATGGTAATTAATTAATAAATTAATTAATTTTGATAACTCAATTAATTATTTTAGATATTGATTGATTTATTTAGATTAGCAATTAATTTATTTATTTTGGTAATAAATGTAATGATGCATAAAGTTGTGTAACATGTCATATAAGTTTTCATGTTAGACCCATCCAATTAATAAGAAAATTATCATAACTAGCATCATTATTAAATTATTTTTTGCATTTGGGCTTTAAATATAAGTATAATGATGACCCATTTTTTTTTGGAAAAATGAGAGAAAACTAAAATAAAACTTTCATAAAATGTTAGGTTTTATTTGTGCCCAATTGAACATGTAAAGTTTAAATTCCTATCTTGTGGGTGGTTCCACTTGTGAATACCCATTTGTTTTGCATTACTAGAACGAGCTTAATCAATTTAATAACAATTAATAAAACGAAGGTTCAAATTCCTGTCTTTTTGGGCTTTGTGTGGAAGTTAGGAAGCCTTAGTAGTGGGTCCGACATACTGAACCCAACTCTTCTCCATGCAAGCTCGAATAGTTAAGGCCCATTTACCTAAGTTGGACTTAATTGTATTAGGTTATTCATTTTAGTTGGACCTAATAATTGATTAGAAACAAATTAATTCTAATTTTTGGATTAATTTTGAATGGTAATTTTAGAATTAATGGAAAAATGATAAACTATTGATGGACCCAAAATGGGTATGTTTTAAAAATTTATAACTCGGAAGCGCACGAATCATATATGAAATATAGTGTTTGTGTAAGCATGAGATCAAACCCAAAGAAGTTGTCTAAAATAAAAAAGAAAACTATTTTAAACCAAAATTAATAAATTCCAACCTAGCTCCAAAGAATGATGAGAATTTGTGACAAGAAAATCAAATAAGAAGACAATAATAAAGAAATTAAAGACAATATATAAACATAAATTAATAATAGAAATCAAGATGGTAAAAGAAGATTATTAAGGTATTAGAATCCACAAAATATAAGTTCAATAATATTTATAAGTACATTGATTACCAAGTTTTAGTAATAGTAGAAATTAATCAAACCATTTCTTATTCAAATTAGATATTCTATTTAAGCACAAGTTTTTATAAAAATATAGGATTTATCTTCACTTTTAAAATTATAATTTCAAAGCATTTAATGTAAATCAATCTAATGAAATAACAAATAAATCAATGAATATTATTTATAAGGCAAACCATAATATATTTTGTTCTAAGCTTTTGATGTGCACAATTTAATGGCACACCTTAATCAAAGAATATTATGATTTTGCACTAATGAAGAACAAAGTGTAAATATGTTCTAACAATAAAAAATACAAGATATTTAAGATGAAAGAAAGTATTTGAAGAAGAAAATCCATAAACTTTAATTGCACAAAATGAGAAATCAACATATAATATAAATACTATTTAGTTACATATTGTTTCATCATCACCTTGATAATCTTAAAAAAAATTAGAAACATATAACTAGAATAGAAATTACAAACCAAAAATTACAAACATAAATAGGAAAATTTGGACCCCAAATTTTTCCTCTAAAAACTCATAGAAAAATGACCAAAAAGAAGAAAAATATGAAGAGAATAGAGAGGTCTTGAAATTTTAGAACTTGTGTAGTGTAACATCTCCCAAAATAAGCACCCCCTACTGGTCTTGAAAATTCCCTATTTATAGCCAAAATGAGAGTATTAAAATAATCAGTTTAAATTAATTATAATATGGAAAATATGGGTAAATTATAGGGTGTAATGATGATTTTTGGATAAAATATGTAGAAAAGTTTGGGTAAAAAATGATATTTTTGGGCAAAGGGGACAAGGGAACATATATGCTTTTGTTGGGCTCAAAAAAGGGGAAAAGGCAGCTTTGTGGTGGCTGTTGGCAGATGGGCTAGGCAGCTATGGCGTGGTGGGCCTGGTGTGAATTGGGCCAGGTGTGGGAAAGGGAGCTACTTCAGGAGGAGTTGGCAGCTGGGATTGAAGATTGATGGCAGGAGTGTTGGGCGTGGTTGGGGAGTTGAACAGGAGGCCAGGCGTTAGGCCTTGTGGCTGGCGATTGGGAAGAGGCAAGCCCAGGCTGGGGAGATTTGGGCTGTGGGGCTGAGGTGCAGCAATGGCAGGCGGGCTGGGACTAGTGGTGCTTGGGCTGGCTTGGAGAGCTTTTCCAAAATGCCACATTTTCCTTATTTTTGCACCTTTAATTATTGTCTTTCCTCTTCTTTCCAAAGTAACAAAATGCAACATTGTTTTCTACAAAATAATCATAAACTAAATTAAAATTAAATGTTATCCAAAAAACTGGCATAGATGACGTGGCAAGTGATTCCTGGACATGTGGATGACACTTGGAGGAACTCTGCTAGGATATCGACCAGAAGGCACATTATAGGTAGTAGGCGGCCTAGTCTTACCCGCGACCAGTCTGGTCGATGGTTCCGCGTACTTCATGATGTTTCTATAAAGATCTTTGTAAAATCCCGAAATTGACTCCCACAATCTCCTGAATATCCGATTATTTAGGAGAGAATATCTGTAACAAACTAATGTAATCCCCCTTGAGCCTATAAATAGAGAAAGATAGCTCAAGGAAGGGACTTTTGGCTTTCAAATTATTTGAGACTAGAGAAAATCTATCTGAGATATTGTATTGTTCTTCAGAGGTTAGTGAAACTCATTGAACCCTAGTTCTTTGATCACTCCTTTGACTCTCACATCAATAACAATCTAAGTGGACGTAGGTTATTACCAGACTCTGGGGCCGAACCACTATAAAATATCGTGTTCTTATTATTTTCGTCATCACGTTCTTTTCAACGCATTCATCCACGTCAAGCGTATTTTGACTCCGTGTCAGTTGACCAAAATCAGGGTCAACATTCTGGTGCTTTTCATTGAGAGCTTCATTTGTCACCGTTGAAAAAAACCAATGGCGAAAACTGCAAGGAAAACTGGACAGGCGGCCGCCGCTGCACCATCAAACCCGCCTCCTCCTCCTCCTCCTGCAAGCGTGGCTGAGGATGAGCCACATTTAGACTTTGAGGAAGAAGAAATGGATGATGCGACGCTAAAGAGTACTCTGGGGGCGTTGCATGAAGAGCTGGCAAGTCTGAGGGCCAATCAAGAAAGTACTGCTGAAATCATGGCGCGGCAGTAGCAAGAGATTGAACGGCAGCGCGCGGAGTTAAGCGAAAGGCAGGCGGAGATGGACCGTCGCCAGAGCGAAGCCATGGCAGCCCTCGAGGCAGCCTTGCAATTGGCTAGGAATCAGGCCGCACCTGTCTCGCAGCCTGATCAACCTGCGAATGGGCCACCCCACAGGGGTCCCAATTCTAGCCCGCCTATCCAACCCTCGAGCCCGCAAAGGCCTGAGCAGCCTCAGGTGCCTCATGACGATGTCCCATAGGACCCTGAGGAACAGCCTCCATCCCAAGCTGGTCGCAGCAATCCCCCACATCAGAGGCAGAATAGGATCGAGCATCAGCCTCGTAGTCCTAGACACCATAGGGGTGACAAGCCGAACCTTCCGAACAGAGGTTAGAATCCTCCTGGTAACAGGGGGAACTCAGAGTTAGGCTCTGCGGTCCGGGGTCCCCCAGGGAATGATAATGCGCGGGGACACAACGACCAGCGCAGGCCACCCTCTAACGCTCGGGACGCCTCGGCACGAGATGGAAATCGAGGGAACAGTCGATCCCACCATAGCTAGTCAAGATTCAGAGATGGCCATGGATATAATGAGGCTGACTCAGGCAAAGGAAATGCCGGTCAGAGGAATGAAGAAAGAGGTGGAGGCAGGAGCCAGATACCTCAAGATGACCAACCCAACAGACGGGATGCTGGGGGGCAGCCCAGGCAAAATAACGTCTTCAACCGGCTAGGAACTAGTGAGCAGCGGAGAAGGGATAAGGACTTGAGAGATGTACTCAACGATCGCCGCGAGCGACATGGCGAGAACATCCCCCCAGCGACAGAGGCCACGGCGATTCCTGTCGCTGTGCAGGCCCAGATAGATGCCCTCAACCAGGCGGTACAACAGCTGGTCAGGGGAAGAACATCTCATATCAACCACGACAGGAGGAAAGGCACTCCTTTCGTCCAGAGGATAGCTATGGCAGAGACTCCTAGCAAGTTTAATATTCCTACGCTTCTGAACTTTGATGGGTACGGTGACCCGGTATCTCACGTCAATAAGTTTGAGATACAAATGGACATTCAGAAAGTGTCCGAAGATGCTCGGTGTAGGATCTTCCCTGCAACACTTTCTGATGCCGCACAGGAGTGGATTTTTAAGTTCCCTCCTGCAAGCATAGTTTCCTGGGAGATGTTCGTAAGGGAGTTTTACGGACAATTATACGCCGGTCGTGTGCATCAGATCGAGGCAAACCAGCTGGTTGAAATTCGCCAGCAGGATGGAGAATCACTGAAGGACTACATCCAGCGCTTTATGCGAGCAGCAGCTGGAGCTAAAACAGTGGGGGACGAAGGTAAAATGATGGCCATAACCGCAGGGGTTAGGCGTCGCTCCCCCCTCTGGAAGAGCCTCCGCAAAGATGGAGTTAGAACTACCCAGGAATTCTTGGACCGGGCTGATCGTTACATCAAGCTCGAAGATGCCATTGTCGACGATGGAAAGCCTTCAGGCAAGGATAAGAAAGCAGCCGAGCCCGCTAAAGCCGCCAATGGGTCAAAACCTAACGGCAACGGCAAAGGCAACGGGAACATCAATGGCAAGAATGGTGGAAAACGGCCACACAATGAGCCTTCCACCTCCGACAATAAATAAGCCAAGGGTAATCGTTATGAACCTCGGTTCACTAACTACATTGCCCATGTTGAGTCTCGGGGAGAGGTTTATCAGGCCACGAGTTCCAGTGTGCCTTATAAGAAGCCTGCCCCCATTCAAAAGGATATTTCAAAAAGAGACACTACCAAGTTCTGTCGTTATCATAACGATTACGGACATGACACCAACGAATGCAACCAGTTGAAAGATGAAATCGAGTTCCTTATTAGACAAGGACACTTGAGAAGATATGTACGGGCCTCGAGAAATTCCCAACGAGAAGCTCCAGGTGGCAACGAGCAAGCGCCCGCACGCCAACGCTCGCCACCTTTGCAGCCTGCCCTCGTAACTAGCACACTGTTAACCATTTGTGGAGGCCCGCACCTCGCGGGAAATAGCGGAAAGGCCAGAGAACGATACGCTCAAACTCTGCACCACGACCAGGACATCGAGATGATGAATGTGGAGGACCGCACACCAAAGAAGGCTCGATCAGAAGAGGGCGAAATAACCTTCTCTGATAGCGATGCCCAACATGTCCGGTTCCCACATTTCGATCCGCTGGTCGTGGATATCCAAATAGCCAACATGATGGTGAAGAGAGTGCTGGTCGATACAGGAAGTTCAGTGAATATCCTGTATAAGTCTTCACTGGAACGCATGAAACTGTCCGTTAAGGACCTGGAGCCCTGCAACCAAACAATATACGGCTTCTCTGGTGAAGGAATCGCCCCCGCCGGATCGATCAGACTACCAGTGACGACAGGTACAACGCCTGCTACCAGGACATTACTCGCTACTTTTGTAGTAGACGATTGTCCTTCGGCGTACAATGCCATCATTGGGAGGCCTATACTGGTTTATCTACGGGCCGTCATCTCTATGTGGCACTTAGCCATGAAGTTCCCGACAGATGCAGGGGTAGGACGCGTGTTGGGAAACCAAAGGGAAGCCAGAGAGTGCTACAATGCCTCAGTCACAAAGGCGAAAAAGGGAACATCAAAGAGCACTACCTCAGCTAGGTTGCAAATGGAAATTGATACACAAGCCCAATTCGGTGATGAGGTCACCAAATAGGGTGTTGCCCAAAGTGAGGATAGAGATCTAGATCCTCGCTTTGGGGATTTTGAAGAGAACGTTGGACCCGTCGAGGACCTGGAAGAGGTCCAACTCGACGAAAAAGACCCGACCAGAGTCGTGAAGGTCGGGAAAAACTCAGAACCAATCACGAAGTATGCACTGGTAGAATTTTTGCGAAAGAACCAGGAGGTTTTTGCCTGGTCACACAAAGACATGGCTGGGATAGACCCTACAGTTATCAGCCATGTCCTAAACATAGACAAGACTTTTCCACCCGTGCAACAAAAAAGAAGGTTGCTCGATAAAGATCGATCAAGAGCCTTAAAAGAAGAAGTTGAAAGGTTAAAGGAGAATGGGCTCATCAGGGTGGCGTTTTATCCATCGTGGGTCTCCAATCCAGTGCTGGTTCCCAAGCCTAATGGCAAATGGCGAACCTGTGTGGATTTTACAGACCTTAATAAAGCCTGCCCAAAAGACTGCTTCCCACTCCCAAGAATCGACCAGTTGGTCGATGCTACTGCTGGACATGAGATCCTCTCGTTTATGGATGCATATTCGGGCTACAATAAGATTAGTATGCATCCCCTTGACGATGATCACACCAGATTTCGGACCGATACGGGCTTATACTGTTATAAAGTAATGCCCTTCGGACTGAAAAACGCAGGTGTGACTTACCAGCGGTTAGTTAACCACATGTTTAAAGAATTGATAGGGATTAACATGGAGGTATACGTGGACGACATGCTGGTAAAGTCTAAGAAGGCAGAAGGGCATGTGAAGGATTTACAAGAATGTTTTGATGTACTGAACAAGTACCAGATGAAACTAAATCCTCTTAAATGTTCCTTCGGAGTTGGATCAAGGAAGTTTTTGGGGTTCATTGTAAATTCAAGAGGAATCGAGGCCAACCCCGACAAGATAAAAGCCCTGATCAACATGAAATCACTAGAAAGGATCAAAGATGTACAAAGTCTAACCGGGAGAATCGCAGCCCTAAGTAGATTTATATCAAAGTCAACAGACAAATGCGTCCCTTTCTTCAATCTACTTAGGGGCAATAAGAAGTTTGAATGGACAGGAGACTGCGAGCAAGCTTTTCAGGCCTTGAAAGCACATATGGCACAACCTCCCGTTTTATCCTAGCCAATCGAAGGAGAAACTTTGTTCATATATCTGGCGATCACTGAAGTTGCTGCTAGTACGGTACTAGTACAAGAGGAAGAAGGCGTACAAAAAGCGGTCTACTATGTTAGCAAGAGGCTGATTGGGGCAGAACTAAGATATCCACCCATTGAAAGGTTAGCATATTGCTTAATCCTGGCCTCAAGGAAGCAACACCCTTACTTCCAAGCCCATCCCATCACAGTTTTAACCGACCAGCCCCTTCGGCAAGTCCTCCAAAAACCCGAGGCGGCTGGGCGCTTATTAAAATGGGCAGTCGAACTAGGGCAGTTCGATATCACATATTCACTGTGAGTAACAGTAAAAGGACAAGTCTTGGCTGATCTTATTGTAGAGTTCACCGAACTCCCAGACAGTGAACAGTGCGAACAGCCTAGTGCGCCTGAGCCTCAAGAGAAAGCTCCTTCGTGGAAGTTATTCACGGATGGGTCATCCAATGAATCCCACGCAGGAGCGGGAGTGATATTGATAACGCCGGAAGGGCATCAATTTCACTGCGCCATTAGGTTCGACTTCACCGCGTCAAATAATGAAGCTGAATACAAAGCCCTCCTCGCTGGACTGAGAACGACCAAAGACATGGGCATAAAGACGCTTGATATTTACAGCGATTCACAGCTGATGGTGAATCGAGTTCTAGGGGAATATCAAGCGCGGGGCTTAAAAATGGTGGCCTACTTGAATAAAACAAAAGACCTACTAGCCCAGTTCACGAAGTATACCCTCCAACAAATACCGCAGGATCAGAATTCAAACGCAGACGCCTTAGCCAAACTCGCGAGCGCGAAAGATGCTGACACTTTGAACATTGTGCCAGTAGAAAGATTGAGTGAGCCAAGCATACAAGCGGTTGAAACTAGTATGGAAATTCGAATGGAGGATACATGGATGGCACCTTACTTGGAGTACCTGACAAACGGTGTGCTACCAACAGATAGAAACAAAGCCAGAACTCTACAAAGGCAGGCCGCCAGGTACATACTGGTCGATGGTGTTATGTACTGGAGAGGGTATTCAATGCCACTACTCAGATGTGTTACACCAGAAATATCTAAGGAACTAATGAAAGAGGTGCATGAAGGCTTCTGTGGAGATCACGCTGGGGGGCAGAGTTTGGCAAAGAAAATTCTAAGGCAAGGCTACTTCTGGCCGACTATGAATGAGGATTCGATGGAGTTTGTACGAAGATGCGATAAATGTCAAAGGTTCTCCAAAATTCCACGAGCAGCTCCAAACGAGTTGAAACAGATGCAGAGTCCGTGACCTTTCGTGGTTTGGGGGATAGATTTGATTGGATCCCTGCCGACGGGAAAAGGCGGAGTAAAGTATGCAGTCGTGGCAGTTGATTACTTCACCAAATGGGCCGAAGCTGAACCACTCGCTACCATAACGACCAAAAAAGTTCTTGACTTCGTCATCAAGAACATTGTTTGCCGATATGGTTTACCCCGAAAGATAGTTTCAGACAACGGAACCCAATTTGACAGCGACTTATTTACTGACTTCTGTGAAAGGCATGGAGTTATTAAAAGTTTTTCTTCAGTTGCGCATCCCCAAGAAAATGGGCAGGTCGAGGCCGTGAATAAAACCCTTAAGGACACCCTGAAGAAGAGGCTTGAAGACGCTAAATGAGCATGGCTGGAACAGCTGCCTGAAGTCCTCTGGTCGTATAGAACGTCTCACCGAACAGCGACAGGTCATACCCCATTTTCCTTGGCCTACGGATATGAGGCTATGTTACCTGTCAAGTTAGATCCCCCCTCACATCGACGCATAACATACGACTAGGACCAGAATAGCCAACTGATGATGGAGTCCCTAGACTTAATTGACGAGATATGGGAGAAAGCCTAACTCCGAGTTGCTGCGTACCAGCAAAAGGTTGCCCGGTACTTTAACTCAAAAGTAAAAGAAAGAAAATTCAACGTCGGTGACTTGGTGCTACGACGATTTTTCTTAAATACCCGCGACCCCACTGCTAGAGTACTCAGACCTAATTGGGAAGGACCTTACCAGATTGAAGAAGTCCTTCATCCGGGCACCTACAAACTTGCATACCTAAACGGAGATCTCGTTCCACGTTATTGGAATGGAGAACACCTGCGCAAGTATTATCAGTGAAAAATCCTTTTTAAAGGATTGGCTTGTATTAAATTTTACTTTTTACAAGTTTCGCAAAAAGGGTTAGCCACGTTGTATGGATAATCGCTTATATATGTAAGATCCTTTTTTTTAGGATCACTCGTAAAGACATGTTTAGTCCATTTTTAATACGAGATTATAAGGGACTGTGCGCAGCCAGTCATTCTTGCCAACCTTTGTAAATTTATGTTTACAAGTATTTGTTCATTACGTGTGTTGTTTTGCTGTATTACAAGTATTGCGTTTCCAACCGAGCAGAAATGCTCGAACAGGTCATGGTCAAGGCAAGTGACCAAGGACCTCAAGCTCCTCGATCACTTGGGGGGCATATAAGGAACATCGATAGCAAAGCGTACCATGAGGTATGTAAACACATGAACAAAATAAGTGAAAGCATGCTACGGTACTTAGAGTATTTTTCAAAATTCATATTTTGTTAAATCAAGCCAAAATACTATGATAAGTTCGGTCATACGGACAGATGTTATAGTAAATGAAAATATTATAACATTATAATGCAATCTTTTACACCGCAAGCATCACTGCTTGGATATAATTGTTCGAATAAAAGGAAAGTTTGCTGCCCATGCAACAAATCCAAAAAAGATAGTCTTTACATCACGACCCGTGGGTCATGTAATTGAAGAAAAATAAAAAGAAAATAAGTTTAAGGAGCAGTAGGAGCAGGAGGGTCTTGCTCAGCAGTCTGGTTGGCCTCATCCTCAACAACTCCTCCTTCCTCTGCGCCAGCGGCTGGCTGGATGCTTGGGGAAGCAGGGATCCTTTCTCTTTCCTCTTCTTCGGCCAATCGAGCAGTGCAGTGGACCAGCTCAGCATTCCTAATATCTTCTGAAAGGTAGTCAAAGTTGGTGCCCTGGTTGTGTTTCCAGAAGTTATAGAAACACCGAAGCGTCGCATTCTTATACCTTTCCAGATTCTTGGCATTGGCAAGCTTCAGCTGCTCTATTTGGCTCTCAAGATCAGCCATGGCCTTGTCCTTGGCAAGATTCTCCTCTTTGAGTCTCTTGCATTCACGATATTGGACTCGGCTGGCCTCTTGATACTCCTCCCTCTGCTTCCTCAAAGCTGCCTTCGAAGCTTTGACCTTCGCCAGCTTTGTCACCGCGACATCCTTCTGCTGGGTGACCGCCTCCAACTCCTCGGCATGCCTGGCTTCTGCAGCCTGAAGCTCCTCCACAGCTTTCGCCTGGTACCTCTTGATGGCCTTTGCCCAAACCTGGTCGATGGTAGCCTGGGCATGGGTACGAGCAGCAGTTGCGGTCAGCAAGGCCTGTAGACAAAGGATAAAGTCAGAGCTTGTTGCAAAGAATGAAAGACGAAGGCCAAAGAGATAAGAAGCACTTACGCAAGCCATTTCGTTTAGGGCCCTGTTCAGAATTTGGTCGACCCCCATTTTCTCTGCCTCAGCCATCGCATCCTTACAACGATCGTACTTCACGATGTGTGCAAGGCGGTCCTTGGCCGCTCTCAAGGCGCGGTTCGAGAGTTTGGCCCCAAGAGCTTCGTCCCGCTGGGTTTGTTCTTTGGCGGCTACAGGTGGAGGGTTCGTCGTAGCAGGCAGGGTTTCCTTCTTGATAGGAACCGAAGGCTGGGCAGAAGTTTGCCCAGTTGGCGCATCCTTGGAAGGATCTTCTGTTCGACCCTTCTTGGCAGGAGGTCCTTGGCTTGATTCGCCGTTATGCCTCCTGGACGTCTTTCGCCGAACCAGAGGAACTTCTACTTCCTCCTCAGTCTCGTATAAATCGAAGATGTTGGGAGTGGCCATATCTGCACACAAGTAAACATATGCAAATGATAAGATAAAGGCAGATAAAAACTCTTTATAAAACTGAAAGGAGGTCACAAAGTTTAATACCCGAGCTACAACTACTGGTCGCTATACTATTGACTCTATTAGTCACACACTCACTATCTAGCACGAAGAAGTCTGGTCCTAGATTTGGAGTATACGTAAAGTTGCCCTCCCCGTCAAACAAGTGACAGGGAATTGGCAAGCTATTTAAAAGCAAAATAACTGTACCATTTTCATCGGAGGATTCCCCCAAGTTCACAACAGATTCTGTTGCCTTTTGTTTCCCCTTGCCTTGGGGTGCAGAAGGCCTTTCTGCGGAAGGATTGCCAGTGGGTTCCCTGATTGTAACCCCCGTCGGCCTCCTTCGCGGAGGGGACATAGGAGGTTGCTGCTCGGGAACCCCCTCGGCAGTGGCATCTGCTACCACGGGTCCTCTTGTTTCATGGCAAGGAGCCAGAAGGCCAAATAGCCTCAAATTTTCATCAGTAACCAGGGACTTGACGCTTTTTTCCGCGTTTGTCATCCTGGCCAATGCGGCGGACCTCAACACCATGTCTAGTGTTGGGGTCGGACGTAACCATGGGCCTGAAAGACAAAGTGTACTTTAAGAAAAATGAAAGGAAATTTGCTGATGAAAAGTATCGACCAGTAAAAACAACACTTACCTCCTCGGGCGAAGGCCAGGTTGTTGCTGGTCATGTCCGGCGTAAGGAAGTACTCCTTACTGTACTGCCCCACGTTGGATATGTGCGTGGAGTCACTCAGGAACGTCCGGTTTGTCTCCTAGTGAATAATATGGAAGAAGCCCGTCCCATACTGTTGAGGGTTGGACTTGAGGTCGAAGAGATAATTGACCTCATGGGGGCTAGGTTCTGGCCATTTTTTAAGTTTATACAAGATATAGAGTGCGGCCAACATTCTATATCCATTCGGAGTAATTTGGAAGGGGGCGACACCAAGATAGTTGGCCACCCCCTGATAAAAAGGATGTAGAGGGAGGGTAGCCCCCGCCTCTATATGATACCTAGACCAAGCACTATAAACACCTCCGGGAAGGTTAGCCCTTTGGTCTGCAGCAGGAATTTTGAGATTGACCTCTGTGAGAGGATACTTCCTGAGGTAGTTAGCAAGCATCCGAGGAGTCACTTGGCTGGTCGGGGAGAGATACCACTCGACATCAGGCATATTTTGATGACGAGGACGGGCTCTAGTTTGGATATTAGA
The DNA here is from genome assembly GCF_963169125.1 of Humulus lupulus. Classification (NCBI taxonomy): domain Eukaryota; kingdom Viridiplantae; phylum Streptophyta; class Magnoliopsida; order Rosales; family Cannabaceae; genus Humulus; species Humulus lupulus. The sequence continues at coordinate 210,753,451 of NC_084793.1, forward strand.
GTCAGGAGCGGGATTTTCTCGACCACTGGTCGAAGGAACCCTAGCCTGTGAATCAGGCTGGGCAGGAGAGTTTGGGCTATCTTCGGAGTCAGGTCTTTTCTTGCCTAAGGATTTAGAATGGGCCATTTGAGGAGGAGATGGGCAAGGTCTAGGAGAAGATCATGAGAAAGAGATCTCATGAATTCTGTCGGTCGGTTGTTCTTCGCCTTCGAGCAGCTGGGCAAGAAGATCGTCGTCGATGAGCCGTTCACCTCCCCACAAATCTGGCATTAAAGTCTGCAAACAGAAGAATGGGGGGGGGGGGGTGAGGATAGAGAATTTTTAAGACTTTTTAGAATAACGCTGTTCGAGTATAAAAGTTAAGCTTTTATACAGAAACATTCTAACAAAAGCTAAAAAATTTTCACACGAACAGTTTGAGAAATGGATCAAAGGGTGAAAGAAATTTTTTTTTCGTAAAAGCTTTTTCAACTCCCCTTAGGGCGGGAAAATCCTATTTTTCGGCTGGCCTAAAAATCGAATTTTTACTTCGGTTTTACATCCTAAAAAGTATGATCCCAACTATCAAACTAACTCGCAACTTTTTTCACCCACAAGACATTCTACTGACAAACATCTCAACCCAGAAGTAGATAAACTCAACAGTAAACATACAGAAACATGCATTACAAGAATATGAAGCATAAAGGGTCAAAGACTTACTAGAGAGAAGGTCGTGGAGATTGGTAAGAGTTTTCGGAGATCAGGGAACTCTCGAACTGAGTCTTGAGAACGCAGAAGGATGGTCTCTGGAAGAAAATGGAAGCTCTGGTTTTAGGGTTTCTTGAAAGAGTAATGGCGTGTGTAAAAAGAAAAGGGGAACTTCGGAGATGTTATATATAAGTTTTGTGTGTGGCATTAAAAGGGATTAATCATCAGTTTCCCCTTTTTCGAAGTATGGGGAAGCGGGATAGCCGTCGAATTATTACTGGGGAAGCGAAAAGTCATGATTAGACAAGAGTAGGTTGCTTTTTACAAGAACACACGAAGGGTTCTGACACGTATGGCGGGGTCACCGAAGGGTCGTTTCCCTCACAAGTTTATTTGTTGCTCGTAATAAATAAACTTGAAGGGCAAATGTTATCCAAAAAACTGGCATAGATGACGTGGCAAGTGATTCCTGGACACGTGGCTGACACTTGGAGGAACTTTGCTAGGATATTGACCAGAAGGCACATTATAAGTAGTAGGCAACCTAGTCTTACCCGCGACCAGTCTGGTCGATGGTTCCGCGTACTTCATGATGTTTCTATAAAGATCTTTGTAAAATCCCGAAATTGACTCCCACAACCTCTTGAATATCCCATTGTTTAGGAGAGAATATCTATAACAAACTCATGTAATCCCCCTTGAGCCTATAAATAGAGAAAGATAGCTCAAGGAAGGGACTTTTGGCTTTCGAATTATTTAAGACTAGAGAAAATCTATCTGAGATATTGTATTGTTCTTCAGAGGTTAGTGAAACTCATTGAACCCTAGTTCTTTGATCACTCCTTTGACTCTCACATCAATAACAATCTAAGTGGACGTAGGTTATTACCAGACTCTGGGGCCGAACCACTATAAAATATCGTGTTCTTATTATTTTCGTCATCACGTTCTTTTCAACGCATTCATCCACGTCAAGCGTATTTTGACTCCGTGTCAGTTGACCAAAATCAGGGTCAACATTAAATATTTTCATTAATAAAATATACCATATAACTTCCATGAAAATATTAATTAAAATTTAATTTACATAACATTTAATTTCAATAAAATCATAATTTTAGCATTCAAACTAACAATACTAATTTTAAAGAATTAAATTACAACATAAAACAATAAAATATCTATAAAAACATATAAAAATCTAGAAAATTACAATAATACTAATAAATACAAAATTACTTAAAAACTTAATAAATGACTTAAAAACTCAAAGACTAAGCAACAATTAACATAAAAAATGTGGTCAAATAACTCTATTTTGTAGAGTTATCAACTATGGTTGATTAATTATTTTATTAATTTGGAAAACCTAAGTTGGTTTATTGATTATTTTTAGAATTTGGCAAACCTAAGTTGGTTTATTAATTATTTTGATAATTTGGAAAACCTAAGTTGGTTTATTAATTAATTTAATAATTTGGCAAACCTAAGTTAATATTTTTCAAAAAGAATAAAATACTAAAATATTTAATAATGTGTTTTAAAAATTTAAATTCGATCTCCACCGTTGATTTAACAAGGTTAGAGTTTAGTGGGAGCTCATGGCGCTTTGATTTCGTCTCCCTACGGAAGGTGTTCACTGAACTTCTTAACATGGTTAATTTTTTTAGGATAGATGGTTATAGATGGACCTTCTATAGACTCATCCCTACGGTGACTATAGGATAAGTTTATAATAATCGAAACCGTGGTTCAAACTCATAAAGTAAGAAATATTTGTGAATCTTGCCTACCGGGACACATGAGTTTTCATTACTTTGATCAGATGGAAAAATTAGTTAATAAAAGTATATGATGTTTTATTAATTGAGATATTTCTCTATTTAATTAAGTGAATATTTGTGACTCTACTGGGACACATGGGTTCATGGCTAGTTAAAGTACCTAAGAAATAGAAGATAAGTGTTTAAGTATTTTACTTATCTAAAAATTTTTTGTATGTTATGCTATTTCTAAAAATTTAATGAATAAATGTTTGTTAAGTAATGCGTTGATTTCTACTTAGTTGATAATCGTAGCTCCAGGCTTCCCACCTCATACTCTTTCTAATCTCTAAAAGGTTACTCTATGGTGAGAACCTCACGAAATGTTTGTCCAACATCAACATGGTGTTGATTATGGACAACATCGAGTTCGTGATAATCAAAGATATTCCTTTTTTTCCTATGCAACGATCACCAAATCCTTCAAAAGAGGATTGTTGATAGTGGTTCAAGCAAAGGAAATGATGCTAATACTACTAAACAAGCTCAAGGAGAAGCTGCTTTAAGCTTCTTCTTCGAAGAGCAAATGAGGAAGAAATTCAAAAAAAAAAAAAAAGAAGTCAACTGGAAAGGCACCAAATGTTGCAAAGCATCTTGGAGCAATGCTTGATTATAAGTGTGGATATAAAAAATCCACATTAAAAAAAAAATTAAATAAATAAGTAAATGCACGATCCCGCGTTGAGATGAGTAAGGGTTTGCGAACATGAAAGAAGTGACCCAACGAACAACGCAAGCTGAGTTCTAGAGATCGGGCTAGCCTAGAGCCTAAGGCCTAGAATGGGGATGAGCCACATTGTGCAAAATGACCCCTGTGGAAGCCAAGGGAATACGTAACACACCCCCGAGGTAGTCCCACGAGGCCACGGGTCAAATGGTGGAATCTTCGATCCTCACGATATTGGCTACATCCTAGACATGCCCATCTCACACATATGCATATGTTGCACCATGCCTCGCGGAGCTGTCTTGCGTGCCTAAGGGCCTCGCCCAGGTGTGTCTTGCGTAGGCATCCTTGTAGCCTCGCCCAGGTGCGTCTCGTGTAGGTGTTCCCATGGACTCACGCCTCACGCAGCCGCAGCCTCCGCCTCGCGAAGCCGTCTAACATGCCTAATGGCCTCACCCAGGTGAGTCACGCGTAGGCGTTCTCGTGGCCTCGCCTAGGTGCGTCTCACGTAGGCATCCCCCTGGCCTCGCGCCTCGTGCTTCACGCAGCCTCCGCCTCCGCCTCGGAAAGCAGTCTCGCACGCCTAAGGGCCTCACCTAGGTGCGTCTCGCATAGGCGTTCTCATGACCTCGCCCGGGTGCGTCTCACGTAGGCATCCCCATGTTCTCGCACCTCACATGGCCGTAGCCTCCGCCTTGCGAAGCCGTCTCACGTGCCTAAGGGCCTCGCCCAGGTCCATCTCGCGTAGGTGTTCTCGTGGCCTCGCCCAGGTGCGTCTCGCGTAGGCATTCCCATGGCCTCGCGCCTCATGCAGCCGTAGCATGGGTCTCGTCCCAAGCAACCCTCGACCACGCACTTAGGGCCTTGTAGCATGGGTCTCGTGCCAAGCACCTGTCGACCATGCACCTAGGACCTCACGGCATGGGTCTCGCGCCAAGCACCCCATGGCCCCGCACCAAGGGCCTCGCGCATGAAGGCTGCAAAGCGATGGTCTCACAAGGTGAGATCCTAATCGCATGCGCAGGCATCATGCCTCACCGCACACGCAGTAGGCCCCATTGAAGAGGCCTTACCTCCCTTCCTGAGGAAAGCGCCACCAATGGAGCACCGCTCTCCCTGTGATTCCCATGAGATGTAAAGTCAGAAAGGGCCTCACAACAATTCGACATGAAGTCAAGAGAGATGCGGAGTGAGCAAACAGACCAAGAAGAGTCAGAGTATGAATACGGTGTCCATGCTAAACAAGTAGTGACAGTACAAGAATGGTACATGGTCAGGACTCCCTCAGCGTGCTTACGAGGTCAGTACCCGACAAGTAGTGGGGGCATAATGTGGTACCAAGGCAGGAGTACTTTTGCAGACCCCTGACACGTACTAGAGCAGACCACCACTCTTCCAACACCACTACCACCTGTGCCATTATCCTGACAGTGTACTCATGTACTATTTTGTTCCGAGGGACCACCATGTATAAGGGGCCATTAGAGCCCAGCTATAAATAGAGCTCGTCCCCTCAGAATAAGGGGTTGGAAAATTCATTGTAAGCTGAAGCTATTAAGCAATATATAGTTTTTACTCCATTGTTGATCTGTGTTTATCCTTCCATAAGTCCATTCTAAGTTCTTATCTAAACATCACCTTACTTACCTTTGAGTTTTCTGATCTAATTTCGTTGACGAGATTTCACCGTCAATAATAAGTATAATAAAGGGGAGTGTTTCCAACTACAAGGAGACTGAGAATCGGAACAAGATTGCCCAACACTCAAGGCATATGGAACCCAAGATAATTAAATTTGTCTTGGATGCATGTGATTTTATAGGATGACACTTTGGTTTTGGATCGCTGAATCAAGATCTACTAAACATGCATGTATTTTTTTACACCATTTCAGCATTGGGAAAGCCATGAAGGACAAAAAGCCACAATTTAGAATCTATCAAGGGTTTTTCCTATCAAACAAGACAAAAGGATAAGCTTGAATGAATTTTGGCGATAAATATATTGTTTTAAGAAATTTTTTATTTTATTCCGATTTCAACGGACATTTTTAATTTCAGTTTTTCTTATTACATCAACAATAATTTGTAGTTACTTTCACAAGTAATAAAATCCTATTTCTTTAAATGGATGTGAATTGTGGGGTGGATGTATGAAAAGCGAGCTATACCTATTGCAACTAAATGAACCCTATGTTATAAATAATGAGTTGTTTAAGATAGCTAAATCTAGGACTGTTAAATGAAAAAATTTCAATAACGTTAGAATTGAAGTACCTTTGGCATTTTCGCTTTTGTCATATTTTCCATGATAGGATTCAAAGACTAACAAAGGTTGGGCCTTTGAGGGAACTCACCTAGGGTGACCTACTTGTTTGTGAATCTAGTCTCAAGGGCAGAATGACAAAGCGTCCATTCTCTGTGATAGGAGAAAGGGCCAAAGAACCACTAAGGCTTGTATGTTAAAATGTCTGGGGACTTATGAATGCTCAAGTGAGGGGTGGCTATGAGTATTTTGTCACCTTCATCGATGATTACTCTAGAGACTTATGTAAGTACCTAAAGCATAGGAATTCTGCGAATTTGTTAAGAAGTTTAAAGAATTCATTGCTTTGGCTTTAAAACCATATTAGGTAAAATGTTAAAGATCTTGCGATCTGATTGGGGTAGAGGATATTTGGATAATCAGAACCAAGATCATTTAATTGAACTTGGAGAATTGTCTAAAGAAACTGTCCCAAGGACTTCGCAACAGAACAATTTTGCTGAGCAGTGTGAATCGTATGTTTATGAAAACGTGTGCTCTATGATAAGCTATTCAACTCTACCAACTTCTTACCCATATCTTTTCTGGAGACATACTACCTAGACCGCATGTGACATTTTTTAAATCTTGTGCTGTCTCAAAAGCTGTCTCCAAGACACCACTAGAATTATGAAATGGTCGTGAACCCGGTTTATGTCATTATGGAATTTGGGGGTGTCCTATTTATGTCCTGAGGAAAAAGGCAGGAAAGCTAGAACAACAAACTGAGGTTTGCTTGTTTGATGGTTATTCTAAAGGTACTCAGGGTGGTCTATTTTATAGTCCAGTAGATAAGAAAGTGATTGGCTATACAAATGCTACTTTTCTGGATAACGACTACATAATGAATTTCAAGTCTTGTAGCAAAATAGTATTAGATGGATAAATGATAAACTATTGTTCCATTCTCACTGACACAAGTCGATGAAAACAAGGTAGATTTAGAAACCACTAATCCAAGTCAGAAAGTTACGATGCCTCATCATAGTGGGAGGGTTTCTCGGAACCCGGTACCTATGATATGGATTGTGAAACCCACAAGTTGGTTGGGGACATACGTAACAATGATCTGTTGGCCTTTAAACAGGCAATGGGTAAGTCTGAAAGGGATCTTTGACTCGAAGCCAAGTACCAGGAAATGAGTCTAAGTACTCTTAATTTGTCTGAGATCTTGTAGATGTGCCATTAGAATTTAGGCCCATGGGGTGCAAGTGGATCTATAAGAGGAAGAGAGGAGCTGATGGTAAGGTCAAGACTTTTAAGGCTCGACTCGTGGCAGAGAGAAAAAGTTTACTTAGAGTAAACTTTTTCTCTGGTAGCCATGTTAAAATTCATTTAGTATACTCTTATCCATAGCCACAACTCTTGATTAAGAGATAAGGCAAATGGACATCAAAGAAGCATTTTTAATGGATATCTTGATGAGACCATTAACATGGTTCAATAAGAAGGATTTAAAGTAGTTGGACAAAAAGGTCGGCAAGATGAGTAAGTCAATCTATGGACTTAAACAAGTTTTGCGCTCCTGGAACTTAAGGTTAAATGGAAACATTAAGATCTGAGGTTTTGAACAAAATGTAGTTGACCCTTGTGTTTGACAATTTAGGGAAAAAGACATTGTGGTGTTCTTAATCCCTTATGTAGATGATATCTTATTCATTGGAAACAATGTGGAGAAATTATCAAACATAAAGAATTGGCTGGAAACAAAATTCCAGATTTCATTATAGCAAGTTGTGTTCTTGGTATCCAGAACATCAGGGATAGAAATAACTGACTTTTGACTCTAACTCAAGCGACCTACTTTGGTGAGGTACTTGATCGTTACTCTGTAACAAATTTCGAGAAAGGATGTTTAGCATCTTGACATGGATTTTATTTTTCTAAGCAGAAATCTCCACAGACTCCTCAAGAGAAAGAAAATATGTAACAAATTCCTTATGCATTTGCAATTAGAAGTCTAATGCATGCTGTGCTGTGTGTTATGACTGGAGATCTGCTATGCAGTGGGAGTGGTGAGCAAGTGTCAGTAAAACCTTGGAAATGAACAATAGATGGAGGTAGGTATCTTCGATGGACTAGAGACTATATGTTAGGTTTTTCAGGTGGATCTTTGAACCTGTTAGGCTACACAGATTCAGATTTTAGACTGATGTTGATGATAGGAAGTCTACTTTTGACAAAAGGTGTTTACTCTTGGGGGTGGAGCTATGATTTGGAGAAGTGATAGGTTGTCTGCCATCTAAGTCGATGTGATTTGGAGAAGCGTTAGGCTATCTGCCATTTCAGAATCCACCTTAGAAGCTGAGTACATAGCTGCGTCCATGTCGGCTAAGGAAATAGTCTGGTTGATGAAGTTCTATATGGATCTCAGTGTTATTCCAGAAATCGATAAACCACTCATTTTGTCTAGTGACAGTAATGAGGCAATAGAAAATTCAAAAGAACCTCGAAGCTGCAAAAGAGAAAAACATATAGTGAGAAAGCACCACAATATCGAGGATGTGTGGCGAAGGCGTGATGTGAAGGTGATGAAGATAGAATTGGAAGGCAATCTTTCATATCCCTTTACAAAGATATAAGCAGAGAGCATAATTGTGAAGAATGGAGAATGCCTGGTTTTGAGAAACATGTCCCATTTGTTTTAAAAGGGCATGTGGAAGTTTGTTGGGTTTTATGCCCTTATAAAACCATGTCGGACATGTAACATGATTTTATATTGTCGATAAAAGTAGTCAAAGTCATTTAGTTTGACAACTGTGTTTCTTGCTTATTTTATTACATGATTATTGAAATAATACAAACATTTATAAAATCCCGAACATATGAATAATTACAATTATAGTGACTAGGTCATAGTAAATTATAGTAGTAATTATATGTTCAAAAGAACGAGTCTTAAGATTAGATTAGTGCATTGGATTTTCACTGATTAGGCAATCTACGATATGATCTACTTACACATTCAGGGTGTGATGTTTTGTCCAAGGCATTGACCAAGTAGATAAGATCTTATGTATTTCGCTACATCGGACTAGGACCAATATTGATTGATAAATAAGTATCGTTGTTATTGAATCTAATCAATGTCACAACGTTGACCATAGGTTAAGTCAATCTTAATTATGAGTGATAATATTATGCTAATTATATTATTTAAATCTTTTGACTTGTTTGTTAACACCTTACCCTACGGTCTAGCCCATACTTACATCTTGGAGATTTATTAGTGTAATTGAGTGGGAGTATTATTCATAGATATGAAATCTATAACTTCTGTACGAGAAGTGAAAATATGATTTCCTTAATTGCTTTGTTCAAAAGGTTAAATGATTGAGATCTCATTTCTGTGATTAAGTTCACGGAAATATCATTTATAAGGAATTTAGTGGGAGTTAAGGATAAAATACTGATGAGGGGAAAAATAGTAATTTGCATCCAGCTCGTTAGTAAGTCATAGATAGAGGATTGACTAACTGTAATGGTTATAACAATGGATAACGTATTTATGATTTGGAAAATATGTTCTATGATTTCAAGAGTTCAATTCCGAGTCTATAGTGGAGTCACGAGGAATTAATAAGGTAGTGGAATTATTCGTAAATAAATTCACAGGAACTTATTGGAGCTTGATTTCATGGATCTATGGTCCCCGCATTACCTTTGAGTAAATCATCTAGAATGTCTCAATTTAATGATTTAATTATCAATTAGGATTTTTTTAAAGTTGATTAGGTCAATTTTGGAAAATTTACAGAGATATGAGATTTAAAGAATAAATGAGAATCTTTGGGGAAATTTACTAATATTGATAAATTGATGTCAATATAAATAAATAATATTAAATCAAGTTTCAAATTATAATTAGTTAATTTGAATAATGATTTAATTAATTAATTAAAATAAATAAATAAACGGTTTGGAATTTAGGCCCAATTGGGATTTAAATTCAAAACAAAGAGATTGGACCCAAGTTCATTTGTGGGAGCCCAAGGCTTTTATATTTTTTTATTATTTTAATTAATTTAAATTTAAATAAAGCCCATTAAGTTTCCTATATAAGGAATATGATATCTAGGGTTTTCATAAGGAAGTCAGTCTCAATTGACTCATTGGGTAAGTGAAAACCTAGACAGTCTAATCCTTTCTTGGCCACTCACTTTCTTTTTCTTCTCTATCTCGTGTGTTGAGAACCAACCCACACTAGTTCTAGGTTGATCAAAGGCTTGGTAAAGAAGACTGTGTTGCTGATCTACTTCAATCTCTTGATAATACTTTACTACAGAAATGAATCCAGTTCTGCTGCATATTCGTAAGTTTCTACATCTTTGTGTTTATGTTAATTTACGATGATGTTTATATGTATGTCATGTTATTCTATATTTCTATTATGTGTTTGGAAAAATAATAGGAAGCATGCATCTAGATTTAAATTCCAAGATCCTACTGATCCTCCATAAAGGTGAAGATATGTCTTTGGAAGAGATCCTAAAGTACCTAAGGATTGAAGATGATTCTCGTTCTAGAGACAAGTGCATGGAAGAGTCCAATGTTGGAACATCCAAGGCTAATGCCATAGAGAAACCCTTTCAATCCAAAGGGAAGGTCCATAAGAAACCCCAATCAAAGAAGAATATTTACCTAGCCCCTAAAAAGAATGAAGGGCAATTCAAGGGTGTGAGAGACCATTATTTTGTTTGTGGCGAGAGTGGCCACATGGCTAGAGTAATGTCCTACTAATCCAGGACTGTCATACCGTGTGTTTGAAATAGTATCCCTATATAAATTTATCAAATTTATTAATAGTATCCCCATATGTCCCTCTTCCTTGATTGGGAAAGACTATTAAAGGGTTTGCAACTATGAGTAGTATATTTTCATAATATTATCATATCATGGCTAAGACTTAAATTGAGCAAGTTTTGAACTCCGTACTTTCTTTCTTAAAATAAAATTATCTATTCTTTCGCTTACTATAGAAATGCATACATTACATTTATTGTCTACCTAGCATGCTTGTATGCTTAGTGAATGATTTACTCTGCTATTGTATATGGTTCCACCTTTTATGCTAGTGCACGTGATTTTTCATTTTGGTGGATGCCCATGAGAAACTCTCGGAAAGAGCTGTCTAATTTTTTTGTTTTTAGATAATTGTTTCTAATTCAGTTTTTCCATCGTAAAAGTCATACATATTTTATATTTTGGTTTTAATTCGATATCGTGTAGACTCCAGAAAAATAAGAGGTGTAGGATGAACAAGTTCATTGCAATATGCAACTCAATAAAGGGTCACAGTCACAATCACTTCTGTTCAATCTCTATTCAAGAAAAGATTGTTGGCTTTTATCTTCTTTTCTTTTGGCTCCAACCCATTAACTCAAGTAGTGTGTATGTCTACCTCTCTTTGATTTCCTTTCTATGATATAGATATGACTTTTGTGTAATTTCTATATATAAATTAAGTTTTCTTAATTTGTTTGCACATTTGTTAAAATGCCTCTGATAGATAAATATACAAAAATGTCAAATAGTTTGCTTTTGTTAGTTTGTTTTGGTTATTGGAAACATCAAATAAATCTTCACATGCTTTAAATTTTTATGTTTACTTTACTTATTTTTTCAATGAATAAATCTTCCATATTCAATTAGGTATAGTTGAGGTATTGATTGTAAACTAAACAATGAATTTTTCTTTTTTATTTTTAAATATAAATATCAAACATAAATGATTATTGTAGGAAAACCAAATAAGGATGCTAGTGTACTGGTATATGGTTCCACTTTAAATCTTGAATCAAATATAAAACTTTACACACTTTAATGTACTATTATAGAAAAAATAGTTGTATTTTATGATCTTTGTTGTATTACTTTCATTTTATAAGCAATCAAGTTAATAAATATTGGAATTGTAACATTTGTTTTTTTTTGTCATACATGTTCTCTACTAAAAGAAATCATGTGCTTTGTTAATTCTGAAACTTTATATATCCCTTAAAAAATTGATTTTAAAAGAAGATTTGAAATCAATGGTGACAGGCAGAGCATATTTGTCTTCTCTTGTCACAAGCAAAACTCAAAAAAGGCATACATAGTTTTCGTGTCAATCTCAACCGCCTCACTTCATGTTTGGTTCTGCCACAACATTTTTATCGTTATGGGTTGCACTTGAACTCATTTAATGATATCTAAGCCATTTTTCAGCTGAACATGTTTTTTGAGTGTTTGTTTTTTTATCTTTTAGATGTTTATTTAGAAGAGGATTTGTGTTCCCTTGAATTTGGTAGTTAAATTTTAAAAGGAACATTTTCATACTTAAAATACCCTCCATATCAGGGTAAATGGCGAGCAGTTGTAGTGGCCTATTGCTATAATAAATTGAGTAGCCGAGTATGTACAATATATTGTATTCTATAATCACCAAAGAAGAAGGAAACATAAACTATGTAATAAATTTTATGGTTTTGTTTTGCAGGTATAATTTTGGTAAATAGTTTATAAGAAGAGAACTTAGTTTGTGTACCATATTTATGTTGAATGTATTTTGATGCCTTAATCAACGAGACAATGCTTGAGCTTGGTCATTATTGTTACTAACTTTGCTACTGATAGGAGCATGCTCTGCTGCTCTTGATGTTATAGCTAAGTACTGAATTTGAAGTTCTTTGAGACTACCCTGCTTCTACTCTGTTATCATGAGCAGGGAAGGAAAAAAAATAGATTTTATGACTATAGTAATTTCTATAGATCTCAATAATTAAATAATGCAGCATGGATGAAAAAGAAAGCAAGAATGACTCTAATGATGGCTGATGCACAAGACACATGTTAAAACATAAATAAAGGTTGTATAACAATTAGCATATAAGAATAAATATGCAGCCCCTTAAAAATAAGAATAATTATGCAGCAAACGTATATGGCATTTATGTGATTTGATTAGTTATTTCTATTTTTAGTAAGCCCATTTTTTCTTTTGTTTACTCCATTATAGAACAAAAGAATTAATATTCATTATGGAGTTGAACTGAATGTGTGAATTATTTATAAAGATTTCTCAAGGGGACTTCCTTGTTTCAATTTCTTAAGAGGATTTGGTAACTTCATGACCAAGAGATCTCTGAAATTTATTTTGCTTATTCTGGGATTGTAGAGGCAAAAATGTATATTTTGCCTCTCCTTTATAAAGGAGGTTTAGATTTTGAAAACTTGGAAATCAAAATCTCACTTTCTCGACAATTAAATAGAGTTTCAATTTTTTTTCCCTTATTTTTTTTGTTTATTGTGTTTATTTTGTGTGTGATTATATGACAGGTAGTTGAGAAAAGCGATGTGGTTATTTTCTATCTGAAGCTTCAAGTTGGTATAGTTTCATTCATATTTTTTCGGTTTCTTCTAGTTAATTTTGTTTCGCTAAGTATTATTAATATAAGTTGCCCAAATTAGACTCAAAACTAAATCATATTTTTTCTATTACTATAGCAGCAGGCTTCTTTTTTATATTATTTTTTTTATAAAGGATGTCCAAATATGAAGCTTTTCATTGGGGCCTGTGTGAACGGAGCTATAGCTTTGTGCTTTAAATATTAACAACCAAACTGTATTATTTTTCCTTTTTCTTCTTCTCTTTTGATTCAGTAAGTTGGTATTCTGTGTGAATTTCTGTAGCTCGCTGGATGCATCTCTTCTGCTTTCTAAATGGTCTTTTTTGGCTTCATTTAATACGAGAGGTAATACTAATTATATTAATAAAGTTGAGTTATTCTCATGTTTGTTTTCCTTTAAAAACTGAATGTGCATTTTTTTTTTTGTGAAATACAACATATTCATAAAATATGTTCTAGTCTTCATTGTACATTTATCATAGATTTACTGAAGTTCTTTTTTTGAATTTCCATTTTTATGATTTAAGAAATTGACAGAATTTTCTTTCATCAACTACAATCATTATGAATGCTTTCTCTATGTCAATTCATGATAATTGATTCAAACTTTTGGTGAGTACTACAATCTATCTTGCATTAACATTAATTACAAGCTTTAGGGACCTTAACTTGAGTTTCTACCATAATTACCTATCATCACTTGCCTCTTCTATATATATATATGTGTGTGTGCACATACTTAGCTTTCTTTCATTAGTTTAACTTGTTGATTATTAAATATGGTTTTATGGCTAATTTTTTGTAAGGTTTTATTTGAAAGAAAGACAATGATATATTTGGGATGTCTGTAGGATCATCAATAAATACAACATGCCTTGGCAGGTATGTTTCATACAAATTTTTGGGTTGATTTCAATTATTTGTTATAGGTGTCTATACATGTTTATGAGACAAAACGATCTAATGAATTTTTAAAAGTTTTACACAACACACCACTTTTTGCTAACTTTTTGACATTATTCCACAGTGGTAAAACACTATTTTTAACCCTACATCAAAGTAGATAAACTTAGTTTAAAATTTTATTTGATAGATTTTTCTCAAATTGGAGCTACTATAGTCTAATAGTGATGTAGATTATATGGAATATCTCTCCACCCGGTATTTTATCAATTTATCTGTTTTATAATTTATTTATATATATTAATATGTATTTATCTATATATATATACTTACTATGGTTAGAAAGTGCTAAGGGCCATTCACATAATTACTAAAATTATTTGTCCTGTACATTTACTAGCTATGCTTAACAAGGGGTTATTTATTCCACAAAATTGATGTTTATCTATAAATAAGATTTTACTTTTTTATGACTTAATTATTTTTAATATGTGTTATTTACCAGATTCAACAAAAGAACTATACAAACATTTGATATTGAAGGCTTTGTTGTGCTGACATTTGGAAGATCACTAGTTCTTACATTCATTTTTGAATATGCTGAATGTTTAAAACTAGTTTGTTGAATATTGTAAAAATATTTTGTTATTAATTAGGCAATGTTGAATGTTTTGCAACTATTTGTTGGATTGTTGTTTAGGCAATGCTACATGTTTTAACACTACTATTTTGTTATTTTAAGATCACGTTGATTTTACAAAACAAAATATGTATAATTTGATGAATGTGTTATAAATTTTATAAGTACTCAAAAATATATTTGTAAAATTTTAAAGGCATCATAATTATATTTAATATAGTAGGTTTTAAATGTTGAGATAATAATTAAAGCAAGAATTAATGATACTACAAAAAAAAAATTGTTAAAGTAATATATATTAATAATTCAATTTTATCTAAATATTAAAATAATACCATAAAAGTATTATTGTATCTTTTACAGTAACACTTGCTTATAAGCATAAAATTGTGTTATGCAAACTATTTTATATAATACAGAAAATATGTTATTATAAAATATAACATAATACCACTTTATAAGTACAAAAAAGTGTTATACAATGTACAATAAATAGCATCACGAAATACTTAACCATTTATTAAAATAACACAACAAAAGTGTTGTCGTACAATATACAATAATACTTCTTTATAACTATAAAAAAGTGTTATGTAAAGTGTTGTGACCTACGATAACATCGCTTTCCTTAACATGTCGAAAAGTGTTATGGTATTTATTTTATAATACTTTTTCGGTCTTATTTAAAGCAGTTTTTCTTGTAGTGACGTTCTTGCTGTTCTTCTTGTGTTTACAATACTTTTGAATAATTGCTTCTGTAAACTGAATCCTCTACTCGCTCTTTTTCAGGTGAAGAGATGGAACTGCCAGGAGCTCCAAATTTGAGGGGTGCTTTTAAGGCCGGCGGGACCGGAGCTGGTCCCGTGGTGAAGAGACATAGGGAGTCCAAGAAAATAGCTCCAAAGATGGGAGGTACCACCAAATCTCCGTCTAAGGACAAGGATGCCAACACCACCTGGGAGCAACCGCAAAGAGAACTTCCCCAGCTCTGACACAACGGTGAGTCCTTTTCACTCTCCTAACCTTTTCTTTTCCGTTACTTTTTTTTAAAAAAAAAACTATTATTGACTTTCTTCATTCTTCTACAGTCTGTCCTGGCCCAATTTCGAGGCATAGCTCACGTTAAAGATAGGGACAAGGAACTCCGAGCTGCCCTGAGTGCTGCTCAAGAGAGTGAACAGGCCGCCAAAGTTGCCCTGGTTTCTTCTTAGGAGGGCAAGCGGTCTGCAAAGGCCGCTCTGTCTACCTCCCAGGTTCAGGTCGTGGAGGCAAGTCATCGAACAGATAAGCTTCAGGCCGAAACTAAAGAACTTAAGAAGAAGCTGATTGAGGTCAATGCTAAGGCCAAGGAGGAAACTATAGTATCCTCATCTCAAATGGAGGAGATGCTTTACCGCTGCTGGGCCTTCAAACAGGACGTAAACTTCTCTTTCATGCAGCTCGAGCTGTGGGATCCATATCCTGCTCGATTCAAGATTTGGTTCTCATAGGAACCCTCTGAAACTGGGGAATCTTCTTGAGCTGTAGAGGAGGATGGCGAGGAGGTGACTTCACTTGAGCGTGTTGACGGAGATCAGTGAATTTATTTTTCACCCTTTTTATTATTATTATTTTTTAAAACTTTTGTAATAGACCCTTGAGACTAAAACAATTGCCTTCAGGCTTAGGTCGAGGTTTTTCTCCTCGAGATGACAATATACTTTTGAATATATACCTAACTTGTGATCTATTTGTGTTTCCCTCAGTTTATTATTTTCTCATGTTTATGAATCCTTAGACTCTTGTACATTCGTAATCTTAGGGATTGACTTTTAGATCGAGAGATTTTATCGATATATTTGTTGTATCCAAGATTTTGTTTGCTTATTTGCGTCATACCTATTAAGAATCAGGCCTCAGACCTAGTATGTCTAGGGTTTTTAATAAACTTAATAGTACTATATCTGTTAGAAATCAGGCCTCGGACCTGGTTATATCCAGGGTCTTAGTGATTTCTCAAAATTAGTCTCGTTAGGTTTATTGAAAACT
Organism: Humulus lupulus; assembly: GCF_963169125.1. Classification (NCBI taxonomy): domain Eukaryota; kingdom Viridiplantae; phylum Streptophyta; class Magnoliopsida; order Rosales; family Cannabaceae; genus Humulus; species Humulus lupulus. Next base: position 210,769,894 of record NC_084793.1, read on the forward strand.
TGAGCTTTAAAAAGCCGTTGAATAATCAATTTATCCAAACTCCTAAGTTTTTAATCCTTATCTGAGTAAGCTGAACTTTCTCTAAAAATCTACTCGGTTATGTGCCCCCCAAGGACCTAGAACATATAAACGTTCTTGGTTGCTTTTACAACGTGAGTTCATAATAATACAACAAAGAAGTGGTTATTTAATAATCCATTTGTTATTGAATTGAAATGGCTTTTATAAATAAGCCTTACATAAACGGTAATACTATTGATAATACTTTTTTAAATGGATGGCATTCCAGGTCCATGGGAATATTTCCGCATTTAGTCGGGCTAGCTTGAAAGTTCCTTCGCGTAGGACCTCTACGATCATTCCCAGTTTAGGCCTAACAAACCATCCTTGGGATCTTTATTCGCCAAAAAGACCATTTGGAGAACCAGATTGCCTCAACCGAGTCTGCGTCCCTTGACCTTTGAATTGAAATAACGAGTGATCTTTTTTTGATAATGGGCGAGCTGTAACTGTGATGCCCCTCATTTTTCTTCGATCAGATCGAGGGATGCATTAATTAGCTCGTTATTATGATCTTGATCAAATGTCCTTTGTCTGTAAGTAGTCACCATTGCCTCAATTGGAAGCATAGAATCGCTTCCAAAGGTTAGGGAAAAAGGGGTATGCCCCATGGAGGTTCTATGCGAGGTTCGGTAGGCCCAGAGTACTTGTGGGAGCTGCTGGGGCCATAATCCCTTGGTTTCATCTAATCTTTTCTTCATGCTTGCCTTCAGGGTCTTATTTATAGCCTCGACCTACCCATTGGTTTATGGGTATGTTACTGACGCGAAACTCTTGGTTATGCCATATTTTTCACAAAATTCTATGAAAAAATCACTATCGAACTGTGTTTCATTGTCTAACATGATCTTTTAATGGAGTCCAAATCGTCATATGATATTCTTCACAAAAAAATCCAGGACTCTCTTTGAGGTGATGGTTGCTAGAGGTTCAACCTCTACCCACTTCGTGAAATAATGGATCGCCGCTACTGCATACCGAACCCCTCCTTTTCCCATTGGCAGGGAACCTATCATGTAAATTCCCCATGCTGCGAATGGCCAAGGGGATGACATCATGGTTAGCTCGACTGGAGCAGCTCAGGCAATTATGGTAAAACGCTGGCATTTATCGCACTTTTGCACATATGAGATCGAGTTCTTTGTTAAAGTGGGCCAAAAATAGACTTGTCTCATTACCTTCAGAGCTAGGTTTTGCCCCAACATGATCTCTGCAGAAGCCTTCGTGTATTTCTTGTAAAATAGTTTTTGCTTCCTCAGGCAGAACACATCATAGGAGGGGAAACGAATGACCTCACCGATATAGGATTCCTTCAACAATTACTGTGGATGCCAAAATTCCAATTGCACGAGGCCCTTGCCTTGTGCCCTCCAAAATGTAGGCTTGAGATGGGAACGGCCAAGCCGAACCTTGCCCTTTGCGTTAAAGGCCCCGCAACAGTACCAAGAGAGGCATGACCTCATGCCATGGACCCCATCTCGCGCCCCATGCATCTGCCTCGCAACACCGCCTTGTGTTAGCATCTCGCGAGGGCATCCGCCTGCTTCGCCTCGCACGCAGCATCTCACGAGGCACCTTGCATGCTCTGCCTCGTGCTAGGGTCACATGAGGGCATTCGCCTACTTCTCCTCGTAAGTAGCATCTCACGAGGCCCCTCGCACGCCCCGCCTCGAGCCAGCGTCATGCGAGGGCATCCGCCTGCTTCACCTCGCACACAGCGTCTCACGAGGTCCTTGCACGATTCGCCTCATGCCAGCGTCAAGTGAGGGCATCCCCCTACTTCACCTCACATGTAGCGTGTCACAAGGCCCCTCACACGTAGCATCTTGTGAGGCCTCTGGTACGCTCCAATTCATGCCAACATCACGCGAGGGCATCCGCCTGCTTTGCCTTGCACGCAGCGTCTCGCGAGGGTCTTGCCTCCCAGGTGTCTTGGGACTGTGTCCCCCCTTACGACATATGGGGACTTCAATACTTGATATTCGTAGGAATAAGGTGCCTTGTGGGGATGAAAACCCACGCAAGACTAGAAGAGCTCGTACATGTGTTGAATGTGTAGACAAGTAGTGGACCTTGTCCACCTCAGGCATGAAATACGTACGGGGGTTCAACCTTGAAAGACCCAGATGTTTGATCCTAATCTCCACGTCAGACAAGTGGTGGTCGTATGCGCAAGGTAGCTGATGTGGTCCTTCCCATCTAGCCTCTAACGATCGTACTAAATAGGTAGTGGAGGTACCACTACAAGAAAAAATGCTTTTAATAACACCAAAAATGTGTTATCAAAACATACCATAACACTTTTTGATGTGTTAAGACCGAGTATGTTATCGTAGGTCAGGGTACTTTATATAACACTTTATCATTGTTATACAGATGTGTTATTATAATGTCAACGATAACACACTTTCTGTGTTATTTTAATAAATAGATAAGTGTTTAATTATATTATTTATAGTCGATTATATAACACATTTCAATACTTATAAATTTGTGTTATTCTACACTTTAGTATAACACATTCTTTGTGTTATACTACACTTTAGTATAACACATTTTTTGTGTTATACTACACTTTAGTATAACACATTATTTGTGTTATATAATGAAGTTTGCATAACAAAATTCTTTACATAAAAAGTGTTATTGTAATAGATATTATAACTCAATTTTTGGATTATTTTAATTTTTAGATAAGTTTAAATTCTCATTATATATTCATTTATATAACACTAATTTATTCTATTATATTTTAATTTTTTTTATATAATTAAAATTAGCTTTCTAATATATACTAGCATCATCAAATGAACTTGATTTTCAAATAACAAAAATTAAAAACATTCAACATTGTATTAACAATTCACAAATTAGGTTAAAACATTCAACACTGTCATCAACAACAAAATGTTCTTTAAGTATTAAAGTAGTCTTGAATATTCAACATATTGAAAAGTTACTACTTTCAGCACAAAATATTCTACAGTTGCCCAACACAAAGCCTTCAAAATTGAGTTACAAAAGCATTTAGAATGATACTATTATTTCTAGGGTAGATCCATCGAATCTCATATCTCATATCTCATAAGAGGCGAATAAGTTCCACAGTCCTGAAGGGGAATTCACCTTCTAGGCTACAAAGAAGACACCGAATAGGACCATCAACAAAACTTTCTCTGTCCCAAAACTGACTGCAAAGTGATTCCTGAAAAATTTAAAGCAATAAATCCAATAAAAAAATACGAAGGAAAAGAAAAATGTCAACTTTAATAGAACCACCAATGAAAAATCAACAAAATAATCAATAAATGACCCTGAAAGACAATCATTATGCAGCCAATACATCCTATGCTCCAAATATTTATTGTAGGAGTGTACTGAAGACAAAAAGTAGAGGTCTTAGACTCTTAGTATTAGAAAAAAGTACCAAGCAACCATATACTTGATATTTTATTTTTGAAATCTGAACACTGAAAAATGATCTTCATTATGGACAATCATTATTCAAGACAATAATCAGAAAACAAACCAGCAAAATAAAAAAACAGCAAGCAAACAAATTCTGTAGTCTGAGAGCATAGCATTAACTAAAATAACTGTACAACCTAAAAACCAAACATGTACTAGATAAGAAAACAGGACAACACTCCATAACAACCTGGAAATGTTGAAGGGATGGCCAGTTGAGTCAAAAGTATGGGAAGAAATGATTGGGAACTTCTTGGCTTCATACCAATTAGACCAATAAGCAATGGGATTAACTTTGCCAAAACGAAACAAAAACAGATGAAGTGTCATCTGTTCTTGGCTGCTTTAACAGTAGTACTAAAACATTGTGCACCGCACACACAAATAATCATAGCAGAGAATAGTGATTATTAATAGGGTCGTATTGAATATATTTCAGTTAACAGTTAAAAGAGCAAAGAAAATGATGTTGTGGTGGATATGAAAACTGAGAATAATAAGAAGAAAAATATATTCTTCAATGATTGAAGCTTTGAACTATGAACTTATAATGTCTCTTGTGTGGTGTTTTTTGAATCTGTGAGCTAAAATGAGAATTCATAACCAAACAAAATCCGAGAAGACAACTAATTGAACTAAATAAAGAAAAAGAGCAAAAATTCTCAAACAAATTGATCTCAGTAAACACTGGTATATATATGACAAATTAAAGCAAGGTGAGCTCTTGCCTGGTAAGTGTTAATTGGAAAGAAAACAAAATATAAAGACGACCTATTATGAAAAGCAAATTGGAAAAATAAGAAAGAACGAAATACTGAATGGTATGACATGCAATTCAAGAAATAGAACCATCATTTTTTTAGACACAAATTCATTATTTGTCACCTAAAAAAAGGCACCAATCCAACAAGGGTTTTAAAAGAAAACAGGAGCAAAATATTTTCAATGAGTAGTAACAACTTGTGATGCTAAACAGAATTTCCTGGTTTGTTGTGCGAACAATACGTATAGAGTCTATAGACCTTGTTCATACTACTTACACTTTTTCATAAACATTTTTTGGTGGTGATATGGTTCTCTCTATTAACATCTTATAAAATACATTGAGGCAAAGTCACAACTGATATTTATTTTTGGTTTTAGGAGCCATAAATGTGCATTAGCTAGTAATGATTAGAATCAATATCAACAAGTTCATGAATAATAAAGCCACTACTTAAATTGCTTTCTTTGAAATAAGATAGAGGTTGTGAACAGTTATAACTGCAAACCTTCCATGCTCTCTAGGTCGGATATAGGGCATCACATCTTTGTCTGGAAGAATTGCACTTACAGGGATCACTCCACCACCCAAGGCTTTTCCTAATATATGGAAAGAACAAAAAAGAATAAATATAAACTTTCATTTAGTGAATGAACTTTAGCGACACTCTAATACATATAAATATCAGTAGAGTGTGAAAAAGGAAGTGATGGCTTACCACTACATCTGGGCGAACTTCTTCCCAATCACAAGCCAGCAATTTTCTCGATCTAGCTAAGCCAGATTGGATTTCATCAGCAATCATTAAAATATTGTATTTTGAGCAAAGCTCTCTTACAGATTTTAAATAACCATCGTGGGGAATAACAACCTACCAACCAACAAAAGATACAGTTCTTCTCAGGTAGTTTAAAGTCGATAAATACTTAAAAATGCTATACCAAACGTGGGAGAGGCAAATCTAAGTAAATCATGCCTAACAAATGAACAAACTCATGAACGCTTGTACATGCCTATATGATTTGAATAATCAATGTATGAATAATCAATACAATTTAAACAAGAAAATACAAACAACAATAACTACCAGATAATCACTAGTGTTTTTATTAATTATACCATGAGTTTGATTAAGACTATTCAAGTGTGGATTTCTTCTAAGAACTTGCTTGTTATTATAATGATTAACCATTATGTGAAAAAAGATAGATATTACATGGGCATTGATAATGATAATTCATAGTCATACATTATTGATTCCTTGATATGTGCCTCTACATTAATTTCACCTCATTTTGTAACTTTTTCCACATACCCTTTTCATATAAAGCTAAATTATAAATCAAACTAGCTTTTTTTTTTTTTTTTTTTTTTTTTTTTATCAATAGCTTCATATATATGCATTATCAAAGAAAGAAAGTTTTTTTTATGATAATTATGAGAATTCCTTGTCTTATAATTGACCTTTAGGATATGAAGAGGATAAGTCAATTTCCAGTAAAGTTTTAATAATAGTATGTACAGTATCTATCTATGTAAATAAATCTTGATTCAGTCTAGGAAGCAAACACTTGAAAAAGGGATTACTTTGAGCCAAGATTAGTAGAGGTACAGTACTAATTTTACCACATTTCTGGAATCTATACTATGCTAGGGAAAATTATGTTTCGATGATTTCTCTTTTTTCATCACTAGACATTTTTATGCTTCATTTGCTTCAAGTTTAAGGATAATCTTGATAAAATATTTTTTTTTATTGTCTAATGAATTATCTAGAAACAAATTGTTTGTTCATTTTCTAGCTCATGGATCATGATACTACTTACTTAAAATTAAAAAAATTGAAACTAATCATGCCAAAAATAAAATAAAATATCTTGATGTCACTAATCGATCATAATGAATATATTCAAATATTTTACATATCTTTAATTTTACTTGGGATAAGTTATGCTCAAGTTTTTCACTAAGCTAATGTTTACTTGTGTTATTTGTTAGTCAATTCTTTTACCACTTTTTGACAAAACTGAAGGGAAAAAAAACAACCGAGATTGACTACTAAATTTTAAGTCAATCATGATTCAGAACCAAATCAATGGGATTATTCTATTTGTAATGTCTTTCTCTTTTCTCTTCATACAGTCACTCTTACAAAAATAATGGAAAAAAAAATTCAAAGAATTAGTTTCAAAATCAATAAAAATAGACCAAAACTGATCGCCATTCACTAAATTACATTTAGAACATAAACACAAAATTTCATTTATTCTCTTAGCCAACTATTGGTGTTTTCCATCTAAAGTGAAAATCTAATTAATATCAACAGAGGAATATGAAATAAAAACATGAAGAGAAATAAATAATAAAATCCACACATATTAGATCCTTCAAATATTGTATAATATTTTTTCAAAAAAAATGCTAGAAGTGTCAAACGAGGTTGATGAATGGCAGAGATGAGTCAAATAAGGTGAGGTTTACAATAGATCCTCTGAATACTATTCCAATGAATGGCAGAGATGAGTCCAAGACTCAAATAAGTCCATTTCATCAAATGTTAGAAATAATGAAGATAAAATTGAAGAATGTTTTACTTCCGATTTTTTCTCATTTTTCAATTCAGAGGAAAATTACAGTGATTCCCAATAGTGTTATTTGATTCATAAAACGTTAATTTTGCTAATGTAACACTTATGCAGACAACCCATCAACTAAACTATTTAGGCTCCTACTTGACAAATACATATAATTTTCAAAAGATTAGATGTAGAACCCACCTTGAATTTTAGATGGTATGTACTCCTCTGATAAGAAGGATAATGCACGCAAAGATAATGCTTCTATCTCAAACTTCACTCCTTTTTGCAGCATCACCTCTAGCTCCAGTCTTTCAAGTTAAAAGAAACTATTGTACATTATAACAATCATAGCCAGATAAAAAAGGTTCGCATCAGAAAGCACAGAGAGTTTTACCTTCATTGCGGCACCTTTCTTCGTAGGTAGCATCTGTGTAACACGGCTTCAGTTTTCCTTTTGTCTGAAAATGACATAACTCATCGGTTAAGATCACAACTGGAAGAAAGGCATTCATGAAAGACCATTGCATTCTCACCTTCTGCTGTCAAAGGAAGAAAACATTTGCCAATCGTTGGAACACTAGGCCAAAATCAAACAATACATGCTTAGTTGATAGAAATGCATCCAAGAATTAAGAGTTTACACTGGCAAAGAAAACATTGTCAAATAAAGCTTCTAAGCATTAAGCTAAGTTATTATCTAAATTATGTTTCTCAAGGGTTTGGATACCTTTAATTTCTTCAACGTGAATAGGAATTGGGTGAGCCTGTAAGTAAACCAAAGGCAGAGATAGAACTCAAATACAGAGGAAGGAAGAAGATACATTCCAGAGTAAACACATATATATATATGTATATATTATAAATAAAATATATTTTTATCCTCTATTCTTATAGTGCTTGGCCTATGTATGCAATCAAGTATCTTTTGAGATTCTGAGAATCTAAGCCATCCCATCACCAACCTATAACAAGAATGAGAGCTAGTTAAAGATTGATGGGTAAGTACACCTAATGGATGCCTATAGTGATAACAAATTAACTGTGGAAAACATTAGATATATGGTAACAATCCGGGGGTGGGGTGGGGGTTAATGTAATGAGTAAAATTATTATTCATGCAATCTTGAGTACAATACATTTTAATGTCTACAATGAAGGTAATTAACATGAAAAGATAACATCAAATAACAGACCAAGAAATTGCATATCCAAATATAAAAATGATCAAGATTTTCCAGCTTGTTCTTTAAGTACTTTTTTTATCACTGATGAGACATGACTTTTTCAACTTGATCTTATTTCACTGAGCAGGTAAATAAGTTTGACAATTATATTCACCCACAGGTTAACAAAATATATTTCCCCAAAGATACCACTCAAAAAAAAAAAAATCCTTTATCATAAAAGAATGTAAAGAAGAAAGAAGGAAAAAAGTTAGTTCATCTAATTCTCTTTAAAGACTTATTACAAACAGTTTCAGGGTTTAATCTAATATTTTGTATCCATTCATGATAATCACCCAATTAATGAATAAACTACATTTATACACAGCAAAAAGAAAAAGGAAAAAGACTCATATCTGGAACAACAATTTGAGCATCAGAGTTCTCAATCAGTGGGGCATTAGATGAAAAGCTTCGATTTCCAACACTGGCAATGAACTGTGGCTGCTCAGAATTCGAACCTGTCACTGACATTTTCCCTTTTTCTCAACTTTACTTGCACTTACAAGGCTGGAACTATCAGAAGGAAATGAAAACGAATCAAAACTCCATTTTTATGTGATATAAATTACAACGCAAGAATTAATAAGAAAGAAAGAAAAAAAACTTCAAAAATCATGACTTCAGAGCATGGTGCTCCTCAGTTTTTCCCAAAAGAAAACTTCAGAGCATTTGGATTTTCTTTATTTAAGAACTGTTTTCTTTATATAATACAATTTTTCAGTATCTTTAGAACTAGAAGACTTGTTGGAACTTCATCATGTCTAGACTTTATAACCTCCAAATATGATACACTAGAAAATGCCACAAGTACAAGTACAACAAAATTGAAAGTTAATAACATACTTCAAAAATGCAATTAAAAATAAATATATATAAAAGCCTCAAGAACTTGGCTTATAGCATGTTTTATTTTAAAGGAAATGAATTGATATGATATCAAATTATATATTTACATGTGAATATTCCAACACACACTGCAGAAGACAAGGAAAATCTGTATATTGCAAACCACAAGACAATTGGCAGTACACCGGTAACCACCAAAGCAACTACGGAAGCCATAGCCCAGCCAATATAAACAGATGATGCATACGGAGAGCTAAAGCCTTTCTGCTCACCAGTCAACCCCTTGTATGAAAAATCATCTAAAGGCTTTGCTGAGACAATTCCACCAAGAGCAAATACAGATCCAGTGAACAGCACCATACACACAAAAAGAACAATACCTTGACAGAGACAAAAATGCATTTACCATTACAAGAAAAGTTGGATACCAAACACAAAGTTGATTGAAAAACAAAAGAAAAGAGAACACTTTATAAAGAAGTAAACACTTTTTTCGGCTTTGCATATACACATGCTTAAAACTAGCTAGCTCTTGCTCAACTTTCTCTCTTTCATTATATTTATATACATATATGTATAATTATGAGAATAGAATTGAAGAGAATTTAAATAGCTACAAGTTTTACAATACGAGACTACCATTCAAGTATCAACATAAAAATTAATAAAATAAATAATCATCAATATTTGCATAAAAAAAAACTGAAAATATATTGATCAACATCATATTTAAACCTCAATTCTTCAAACCCAAAACCAAGAGCAACTAGAAGAAAATTTAATGTTGTTTCCTTTTCTACACTTAAAATATCTTTATCCTTTTTGTCACAAAAAATTAAAAGGAATAACCGTAATCTTTAAAAGTATAACTATATGCATTCAAATTAAAAGAATAATTACAGCCAAAATCTATCAACCTTAACAAAACAAAAACTTGAATATCAAATCCACAATTGAAACTACATCGAATGCACCAAGCATAACTAACGATTAATGAACATAGCATTTCAACATAAGAGATCCTCTCCCTTTTATGTATCGATAATTTTCAACACTATATCATCCATTTTTTACAGAAGAAATTTAGATATTCTACACCAAAATGAAACATTACAGGTGCTATTTATTAATTCTTAAACCAATATGGGGAAACAAACACAATATCAAACAAGATTTATTTAATTTATGAACAAAACACATATATACAATCACATAAATATACAATTGAATTAAACAAAAAAATTAAGACAATATATCTCTTAAAGGAGTCCAAATATAATGCTCTTCAAAGTCACCACCAAATCCACAAAGTCTCTTAAATCACCTTTTGAAGGAGCCCAAGAAAACAAGACAATATTAGTTATCAATTGACTAATTTGCAAATGAAACACAACAAAATGCCCGAAAATCTAGCTGAAATGCTAAAATGCCCAAAAATCAAGCTTAAATGTTAAAAAAATCAATCAAAACTTGGGAGTAATAATCAATAAAAAAAGCAACAAATTATTGGGTAAATAAATCATCATCATTCATATAAAAATACCTCAGCCATCACAATAAAACAAATAATTACCCAGTGAAAGCAAAAGATAGATTCAAGCCCAAAATTCAAGCCTTATCATATTTCATTCTAATGGGAACTTAGCTAAATATTTGTACTTATTTGGCTGCAACTTGTTGTTTTAAATTTTCACCTAAAATATCTTGTTGGAGCGAGCTGATTTTTTTTTTCTGGAATTGCATTGATTCCTTGTTGCATTGGGACACACCATTTTTTTTAAAACACATGCTGGGGCTTACATGTTTTTCTGTTGTAATATCAAAGTGTACCATTGATTCGTTTTGCACCTTCTAGATATTCCTCTATTATCTGTTTTGCATTCTTCAGGAAACCTTGTTCGGGGTATAAAATGAAAGAGATGACTGGTAGTGGAATTTTTGTAAGCAGTGGAGAAAATGAGGAATCAGAAGCTGGTAATGCCAGTGCTACCCCAAATAACAGAACTGGAATACGCATGTATCAGGTAGAAAAAATTGGTTCTGATTACAATTTACAAAACTGTGTGGTGAATGTTGTTCTAGGGGAAACATATCAGTTAATGTTTTATTTAATGGTTAAATAATTTAGTTGAGAAAATATATTTATTTAATGCTCCAAAAATAATTTAGAAAAAAAAAATTTACATAGCAGAGTTGTATAAAGACTAAAGAAAAGAGATCAAATACACGATGGAGATCAAAGATTAAAGAACATAAACAAATAATAATAATAAAAAATTAACAATGGTGTCTCGAAATTCAACCCATTAGGGCATCGAAACCCCCAAATGAGTCCAAAAAATACTCACATCTCACTCAATCACAGCTCACACACTCCACATTCAACAATCCTAGCTCACAACAATCAATTTATCATCCAAAAGAAAAAGCGATGCCAAGAAAAGTTACTCACCCTTATACTGCAAAAGAAGACCAATCAGGGGAACCACGATGGCCTCTGAAGATCCCTAGTCGGCGCGTGTAGGGGAAGGTGGCAGTCGGGCTCCACAAAGACACAGGCAAGAGAGATAGAGTGAAGGAGAGAGGTCTGGTGGGAGAAAGAGATCCGAGAGAGAGGAGAGGGAACGATGAGGAAAAAGGAGAAGAAAAGAAAGAGAAAGAGAAAGAGAGATATGAATTATGAGACATAGAAAATTAAAAAAGAATACAAGAAAAAGAAGAAAAACAGAAGGAAATAATGAGAGAAGAGAGAGGATGATAACACATTTTTTAGTCAATTGGGACCGTGTGAAAAATTTTGGGAGCTGGGGAAAATTAGGCACCAAATGGAAATAACTCCCACCTATATACATATATACATATACACTTATATATATTATAATACTTTTTTAAAAGTGTTAAATTTTTGTGTTATGGAAATGGGTTTTTGTTGTAGTGTACAACAAGGTACCAAGATTAAGGTGCTCCCGCAAGCCCTTGGCGTGTACAGGAGCTGACCAGCACACTCCTGGCACCACTACCATCCGTAGACTGCATATGTAGGGTCATGTTCCCCAGGGACTGCCATGTAATATGAGCCAATAGTGCTCTACTATAAATATGACCTCCGTTCACCTGAGAAGGGGGTCAAATTTTGAGAGTTTTGTAACCAGTTATTGCTAATGAAAACACACATTCTATGTTCTCTCTATTTTCCATTCTAAAATTCTTGCATTTACATTTTGTGTTCTTGAAATCATCCCAAAGTTTGCTTGAAGTTCAGTCGATCTAAGTTCACTTCTTTTACAACTCACAAAGTTCTTGATCTAACTTAGTTGATGAGTTCTTACCGTAAACTGTTTGGCACCGTCTGTGGGAAGGATAAGTGTCAAGCCATTGTTCTTCTATTGATTCTAGCAGGGAAAGATGCTAAGACGTTCTAAGCATCTGAGAAAACCACGAGAGGTTGGGGTCCACCTGGACAGAGATCAGCTGAAAACCTCCATGAGGAATCCCCCACCACCCAAAAATATGGATGCACCAAAGGAGCCTAGGACTCCTGAAGATGAAAGGGAGCCTTCATCCCTAGCTGTCCAACCCGATGAGAACCATCCAAGACTAGCGGCTGCCCCTACAGGAGGCGCAGGAGCGTTTCCTCCCCCAAGGCCACCGTAGGTGCTGAACATCGGCTGGAAAGATCCGGGTCTGTCAATGCGCTAGCCTAACAAGAGTCCCCGAGTACATTCCATAAGCTCGAGCTCTAGGACTCGATTCTATGAAGATGAGATACGCAAGTTACACAGAAAGAATCAAAGGCTAGGAACCACCTTATAAAATATGCGTGAGGTATTGAATGACCTATTACAGGGAAGGTCAAGCATGCCTCTTCCTAGGCGAAAGGAAAAAGGCCATGAGGGAGGAGAAACCACAGTCCCTATAGATGATGGGAGGACTCTACTCTCCACTAGTAATAACCCTCAGCCAAAGACGCATGAACGTCTCGAGCAGGTGAAGTAGGAAAAGGACGAACAAGAGGACCACACCTCCTGTGGCTCCCTCGGAAGACAAAAGGAAAGGAAAGGCCAACCCATCCAACTTGAGAGACTCCTTGAACAAAAGGAGACAAGACTTAGACACTGAGATAAGGAGCCTACGGAGTAAGATAATCACCGCATCTGGGGGGCACATTTTCAACGATGAGTTTGATTATGAATCACCCTTTGTTAGGGAAATCCAAGCCATGCGCCTCCCAACCAACTTCAAAGAGCCTTACATGACCCCTTACGAGGACAATACGGATCCAAAGTCCATCTTGATGCGTTCATTGACCTAATGAAGTTAAGGAGAATTAATAGCAGAGCCAGATGCCACTACTTTGTTGTCATGTTAAAGGGTCCTGCGTACAAGTGGTTCAAGAGGCTATGGCTAGTGTCCATAAGGTATTGGCAACAATTTTCTGACAAATTTCTCCAGCAACATCACACTGTGTGCGATTACACCATGCTAGGCACCAGCCTCACTAACGTAAAACAAGGAGAAGACAAGAGCCTAAAGAGCTATATCCATAGGTTCAATATGGAGGCAGCCAAAGTAGGAAGCCTAACCCCAGGGGAGTTAAAATGGCCATTACAGCCAGAGTGCGCCTGGGTAGTAAGCTGTGGGATAACATGCTAAAGAGGGAGGTCACTGACTTAGATGATTTCTACGAATGGGCACAGAAAATACATCTGTGTTGAGCATGGTCATGAGAGTCTTGAGGCTAGGAAGGGTGAGTCATCCCTAAAACCCTCAATCGGTGAAGACCTAAATAGCGCAAAGAAAAAGAGGGCCTACGAAGGGTCGAGAGATGATCGTCCTCGGAAGTCCCAACGTGTAGGTGAACACAGACAGACCCTGTAAACCTTTTATACTGACCTAACACATACTAAGGAACATATCTTCATCACGAATGAGAATCAGGTCCCCTTCAGGAGATCCCCGCCAATGAAGAGAGATCAATCAAAAAGAGACCCCAGTAAGTATTGTCAGTATCATAAAGACATTGGCCACACCACGACAGAATGCACTCATATAAAGGTAGAAATCAAAGAGCTTATACACAGGGGACACTTGGGTAGATACGTTTGCCGAGAAAATAAAAACCCAGAAGATGGACTACCCTCACCACATGCATGAGATGTTGCCCCTGAAGTGTAAGGAGAGGTTAGGACCATCTTTGGAGGGCCAGGATTTGTAGGCGAATTGAGGAAGGGGTGAGATAGATATGATAGGGAAGCTAGGCGGAGTCCACCTCCATGCATCTTAATTTTGGAGCAATGACCTCCAAAAAGTTGTAAGGGGGAGAACGACTCAATAACGTTCACTGAAGAAGATGCACGGGGTATGCATTTTCCGCACAACGATCCCTTGGTTCTGAGTGTACAACTTGCTAACATGAGGGTGCATCGGGTCCTGGTGGACAATGGGAGCTCCATATACATCCTATATTGCCCAGCCTTAGAGAAGATGGGACTGAGCATCAGTAACCTAAAGCTCTGCAACACCTCCCTGTATCGGTTTATAGGAGACTCTACAACCCATAGGTGCAATTGAGTTAGCCCTCACCATGGGAGAGCAACCCAGGCAAACCACCATAATGGAAAACTTTATCGTGGTAGACTGTGCCTCAACCTTCAATGCGGTAATTGTGAGACCCTCCCTAAGAGAATTGAAGGCAATAACTCAGTATATCACTTGACCATAAGATTCCTGACTCTTGGCGGTATAGCGAGCGTGAAAGGGGAGCAGAAGGAAGCTAGGGAATGTTATAACACGTCCCTCCGCACAACCATAAAAAAATCAGTGCCTATGTCGATGTAGTACATGGAAGTGCAAACCCGCACGAATTAGACCCCAAGGTCGCAGAGGAACCCAGGGCCGAGCCAGTAGAGGAATTAGAACAAGTCACAGTTATGAATGAGCTGTTGAGGAAGCTGAAGGTAGGGAGAAACCTTTAGGATAACGTAAAAGAAAAGTTGGTAGAATTTCTAAAAAAGATAACCTTGATGTGTTCGCCTGGAGTCGAGAGGACATGGTGGGGATTGATCCATCAGTCATGTGTCATCACTTGAACATCGACCCAAAAGCAAGACCTGTGAGGCAGAAAAGGAGGGCGCTATACCAGGAGAGATACATGGCCCTAAAAGAAGAAGTTGACAAGTTGAAGGAAATTTTATTTATCCGAGAAGCATTCTACCAGTATGGGTATCCAACCTAGTCCTAGTCCCAAAACCCCATGGGAAGTGGAGGACTTGCATGGATTTTACTAGCCTCAATAAAGCCTGCCCCAATGATAGCTTGCCGCTTCCTAGGATAGATCAATTAGTAGACACAATGGCTGGGCCCGAGCTACTCAGCTTCATTGATGCCCATTTTGGGTACGACCAAATACCCATGAACCCAGCTGATGAAGAGCATACTTCGTTTATAACGGACTAGGGGCTCTATTGCTATAAGGTGATGCTTTTTGGGTTAAAGAATGTGGGCACTACTTATCAAAGGTTTGTAAATAGAATGTTTGCGAATCAGTTAGGAAGAAATATGGAAGTATATGTGGATGATATGTTGGTGAAGACAAAGAGGGCAGAAGAGCTCACAAACTACCTCGGTGAAATGTTTGACACCCTCCGAAGATTCAGAATGAAGTCGAACTCGCACAAGTGCACCTTTGGAGTTTTGTCTAGGAAATTCCTTGGTTTCATGGTTAATTCCCGGGGTATTGAGGCCAATCCTGATAAAATCAGAGCATTATTGGAAATGAGCCCACCGAGAAACACAAAAGAGGTGCAATGCTTGACAGGGAGAGTAACAACACTCAACAGGTTCATTTCCAGATCCACCGACAAGTGTCTCCCCTTCTTCAACATCCTAAAAGGGAACAACAATTTCGCCCTAGTCAAAGGGGAAAAGGTGCACCAAAAGCTCGTATACTATCTTAACAAGCGGTTGGTAGATGCAGAAACCCAATGCTCAGAAATAGAAAAATTAGCATACGCTTTGGTGGTGGCCTCATGAAAGCTAAGGCCCTATTTTCATGCTCATGCTATTGAAGTGCTCACCAACACCCCTTTGCATCAAGTCTTGCATAAACCAGAGACTTCAAGAAGGTTACTAAAATGGTCGATTGAATTAAGTCAATTCGACATCGCTTATACCCCAAGAATCTCAATCAACGGGCAAGTACTTGGAGACTTTATAATCGAGTTTGCCTACTGACCCCAAGAAGAGGGAGAAATAGAAGAAAAAGAACCGACTTACGAAGAAGAAAAACAACCTGAAGAATGGAGTCTCCATGTAGATGAAGCGTCCAACGAAGGAGGGGTAGGGGCTGGCATAGCAATGATGAAACCTAGGGGTCACAAGATGTGTTGCCTAATAAGATTCGAATTTGAAGCTTCCAACAATGAAGAAGAATATGAAGCACTCCTAGTTGGCCTACGACTTGCCAAGGAGCTGAAGGTAGCACATTTGCATGTTTTTAGTGACTCACAGTTGGTGGTATTTCAAGTGAAAGGTGAATATCAAGAAGAGCCCAAAGATGGCTGCATACATGGCCAAGGTGAAAGGGTATTTGGACCAGCTGGACTAGTATACCATAGAACAAATCCCAAGAGAGCAAAACACGAATGCCGATGCTCTCGCAAAGCTCGCCTCCACCCGAGATGGAGATACGCTTGAGTCTATCCCCGTGGAATACCTGTCCAGATAAAGTATAGCAGAGGGAGAAGTTCACATGGTCAATGTTCCCAGGGATTCATGGAACAAACCCATCTCAAGGTACTTAAGTGATCAATCATTGCCATCAGACAAAAAGGATGCCCGCAAGCTGGTTTACAAAGCCACCCGATACACCCTGGTAGATGGAGTCTTGTATGAAAGGGGCTTCTCCACCCCGTTCCTCTAGTGGATAAACAAGGAAGAGACTTTGAAGAAAATATGACAGATACACGAAGGAGAATGTTGAAATAATGCTGGGGGCAATCCACGGCAGGAAAGGCCATGCGATAGCGGTATTATTGGCCCACCATGGAAAAGGACGTGAGCGACTTCGCAAGGAGATGCAATAAGTGCAAACGGCAAGCGAACTACCCTAGACAGTCACCAAATGAGTTGGTGAGCATGACCAGTCCGTGGCCCTTTGCTACGTGGGGGGTCGACTTGATTGGTGCGTTACCAGCAGGAAGAGGAGGAGCAAAGTATGCGGTTGTAGTAGTAGATTACTTTACCAAATGGGTTGAAGCAGAGCCTCTAGTCAATATAACGACTAAGCAAATCACCGCCTTTGTCAACAAGTTTTTCGTCTGTAGGTATGGGGTGTCCTACAAGATAATCTCCGACAACAGTACCCAATTTGAAGGAAGGTTGTTTGAAAAATATTGCAGAGAAATGGGGATCAAGAGGAGTTTTTCTGCTGTAGTACACCCACATGCCAATGGACAAGTGGAGGCCATCAACAAGATCCAAAATTGGAGAAGTTAAAGGGAGCCTGGGTCGAAGAATTCCCTAATGTGCTTTGGGTCTACAGGACCACCTCCCGTTCTACTACTGGAAAACACCTTTCGCCTTAGCCTATGGGTGTGAGGCTGTTCTTCTAATAGAAATGAAAGTCAACTTTTTTTCGTGTATAAGCATACGATGACCAGGCTAACCACATAGTGTGGCTGAAAATTTGGACCTGTTGGAGGCAAGAAGAGAAAAGACACAACTGAGGTTGGCAATATACCAACAACAGGCCACAAGGTATTATAACTAAAGGGTGCAAGAAAGGGAATTTAGGGTCGGAGACCTCATGTCAAGGAATGTCCTGTCAAACACTCGCGACTAGGGGCAGGTGTACTAGGGGAAAACTGGGAGGGACCCTACCAAGTTGCCCAGGTAGTGCCCCCTAACACCTACAAGCTAGCACGTTTGGATGATACTATGGTACCCAAAGCGTGGAACGCAGACCACCTAAAAAAAATACTATCAGTAAGACCTCCATATCTTAGGCAAGAATGTCTTTACTTTGTCTAAGTATGCAATGTCTGGTCAAATAGTTAAGAATTAAGGAGGTTATCTCAAAAGCCTCAATAGATGCAATACTTCCATGAGCACCTTCGTAATCTACCTATCTTTAATGAGAACATTTCATTTTTCATCCCATTCATTACCTTTTTTTTTTTTCATGAAAACACCCATATAACAGATATATACACATAGTGGGGATAAAATGACCAAAGTGTTCAATGAGATAAATCCCACCGACCCCTTGGGGGGAAGGAAGGAGAAAGATATATATATATATAAAGAGCCTCGTAAAGCATCTCTTGGGTTTGTGAGGATTAGCTACCCTCATGGATCTTAGGAGAGCCAAGAGGCTCTACGAGGGTAACACCCCTGAATGAAGAGGTATTCCCTAAATTTATGGGGAAGCCGTCAAGCCAAAAACGGTCCCAAAGGAGACCCTTGTAAAAATAATACTATACATAACGACGAGAAAGACGCTTCTTGCAAAAAATCACAAGCGTGCGCAAAAATATATAAAAGGATAGTAAGAACCCAAAGGGTCAATATATCCTTAGAAATACATGCAAGGTTCACCAAAGAGAATATTGTTACCGATCTAGAAAAAACATCAACAAGTTATCAGAAAAAAGAGAGACCTATCGAAGCATTTTTGCTCCTACAGACTCAAAAGGACCTTAAGCATAAAGAAACAATAATAAAATATCGCATATATATATATTAATATATAAAATCGTGGTAATGCTACAGGATAAAGTCAGCATCAACCACAACAAGACTTAAAAAAGTTCCTGAAGGAAAAAGCAAAGAACATGGAGAAACCTCTCCAAAAAAAATAAGGTTTGAATAATTATACAACCAAATTGAAATGGGAAAATAAAAGCTGCAAGAAGGAAATCTCAAGGCCTCCCGCTGCGAGCATTCCACTCGGTCACCTTAGAAACAACATGATCACCAAAGGAGGAGAAGTCGAAACTAGGATTCTGCCTCCACATTCCATACAGGGTGCACTCCACAGACTTGTATTCAACCACCGCTAGATCAGCCTCCAGGACAGTGATCCTTTCTCGCAATACCATCTACCTTAGCTTCTACTCTCTTCTTCTTTTTTGTTGACGATGAGGCCTTCGCTAGGGCTGTCTGCAGCTTGAGGTTAGCATTAACGAGCTGTCCCTCAAGCTCTTGAACTCTGGCCGCAAGACGATCCTTTTTAGCATTAGACGAGGATAGATCCTGTGCAAAGTATGTCAGGCGCAGAGCTACAAAAGAATTCCGCAAAGAAGGATAAAATGAGCAAATAAGGAACCTAAATGCTAAAAAAGAGACCAATATAAGATGCATGAACTCACCGAATTTGAGGAATGCATAAAGGTCTCTCCAAGCTTCGCTGCATTAAAACTCTCAAGAACTCTTCACTCGGTCTCAGGGATACCCTCGACAACCCGGGCATACCTTTACACATAAGGGGCTGATGTCCGACTAATCCAAGAAGACCCCTCCAAATTAGTAGTGTCCGGGTGAGCAGGGATTGATGACCCACTCACTGAGCGAGGATGAGGCACAAGAACATTAAACGAAGGGTACCCAGAATAGCCAGGGTCAGCGGAGGCATAATAGAAATCATGAAATTCGTCGTAAGAAGGCAGAACTAAGAGCCCTTGCATGGATTGTAAACTGTGAGAATGGGAAGACGTGTCAGGAACGAAAGAAGGATGTCCCCTAGAGGCTAGGGACAATCAAGTTGGAAGTTTGGATTCAGGAGAAGTCTCCTCAGGCACGATACACGACTAGCTATGTTTCGGAGCCCGACCCAAAATTCTAAGACTTTAGACCATTAAAATATACTAAGAAATAGCTACTGATTTGAATACATACATAAGAAATAACATATCTTTATTTAAGACCCAAAATATTGTGCAAAATACAAAGTAAATATGAAATATATAATAAGGTATGTGTAACGACCTAAATTCGCTAATAAGGTTTAAGGGCCTTGATTAGTGTGCCTGGAGGGCATAATGGGAGTTATGTGTGACTTTAATGCGTAAACTGCATGATTATGATCTAAAGCATGTTATATGACTATTTGAATATTTGTTATGCATGACTATGTGTATTAGTATGCATGTAGGCCCTGATTAGGTTAGAAGGGCATACTCGTAAATTTTGGCCCGTTACGGGCATAACTGTATATATATGTGATAATTGTTGAGACCACATTATTATGTGGATATAACTGTGATCTGTGACTCGAGACGATCCTAGTGAGCATAATAGCGAAAAAGTCATGGCGGGGATTTACACCCGGCTCGGGGTGAGCCTGGGGCCGGAGTCAGTGGGATAACGGAGGGTGCGGCCTGAGGGCGCTAACCCTAGTTATCATATGTGATTTGGTGTATGTTGCGAGTTGATATGTTTAATATGCTGAATACTTAACTATTCTAAATGTTGACGTGATTAAGAATGTGTGATGCAATATGAGATATTGAATTGTCTATTGATTGCTTATGCTCTGTTGCTGTGTTTTCTTGCTGGGCCTTGGCTCACGGGTGCTACGTGGTGTAGGTAAAGGCAAAGGCAAGTTGGACCAATCCTGAGATGGAGGGTTGCGGGGTGGAGTGTACATAGCCAGCTGTTCGGTCGCCATGGCCGGGGAGTGGATCGGGACAGAGATTGCCTAATTGTCTATTTTGCCTTAATATGGTTAATATTGTGTTTAGTCCTTAAATATTTTGTAAACGGTTCCAATCTTAATATTTTTGGGAACCCGTGTAAATAGGAAATGTTTCTTTATGAAAAATGTGACTTTTGAGACCAAAACATTTTAACCCTAG
This sequence comes from Humulus lupulus, assembly GCF_963169125.1. Classification (NCBI taxonomy): domain Eukaryota; kingdom Viridiplantae; phylum Streptophyta; class Magnoliopsida; order Rosales; family Cannabaceae; genus Humulus; species Humulus lupulus. Next base: position 210,790,691 of record NC_084793.1, read on the forward strand.
TACCATTATAGTTTCAGAACACGTTCTTAACTAAATGACTTGATTAGCAAGTCTAGCACTTTATAAACACACAATGTAATGGTCTTGGCTATCGAGGGCGTTACATCTTGGTATCAGAGCGTCCTAGGTTTATGGGTCCTGAAGACTGGCTGGATATGTACATTCGCCGCGAGAGACAAGCTAAACTCAGGGTTTGGTAATTGTGTACACTTGATTATGTGCTTAAATGATTTGAGTGGGATATGATTGTTGATATCTGTTTGATGAATAGGAAGCATGAGATACTGATAGGGCTTGGCCCTTGACTATTTCATGATGCTATTGAGGCGTGCTTATTAGCACTGCTATGTATGTGAATGAATATCCGGATGAATTGATATATAATGACTGCTTGTGAATGATTGGAGTTCCAGTGATGGATCATGAAAGGATTATTACCTTGTCATCATAGCGTGACTGCCGAGTCATTGATTGCAGATTGACTTGGATAATTATGCGTCCAAGAAAATCCACGCGACTAGCCGGCAGGTCTGGGGCCAGAGATGATGATCAGGGCCAAACCCTCTGCCAGTTCCTGAGAATTGGCTGCAGTTGATGGCAGACATGTAGGCTCGGCTACAGAGCCAAGATGAACATATTTGAATCCTGTGGCAGCAGGCTACATCTGGGAGTGTTGCCCCCATTGTGCCACCTGCAGTGGTACCTGTAGTGTAGCCAGTTGAGGTTGGGAACAAATGGGAACCGTTGTATGAGCGGTTCAGGAAGTAGCAGCCCCCGATCTTTAAGGGATGACTTGATCCACTGAAGGCTGAGCAGTGGATGACTATGATTACTACCATTCTTGATTTTATGAGGGTAGAAGGACATGACAGGGTGGCCTGTGCCACTTATATGCTGAGAGAGGATGCCCGAATCTGGTGGGAGGTGGCATCAAAGGCTAGAGATATTACTGCATTGACTTGGGAAGGGTTTAAGGATTTGTTTAGTTAGAAGTATTATAATGTTGCCATCAGGGCAGCAAAGATAAATGAGGTCATGGGGCTGGTTCAGGGCAGTATGTCAGTTACAGAATATTCCTTGAAGTTCGACAGACTTACGAAGTTTACACCAGATCTTGTGCCTACTAATGCAGCTAGGCATGACAGGTTTGTCAGAGGGTTGAATGCTATGATAGCTCGAGAAGTGAGAATTACCACAGTTCCTGGAGGGACAACCTATGCCCAGGCTATGGAGAAGTCTCTTACCACTGAGTAAGCGGAGAACAAGATATGGAGAGAGAGTACAGTGAGGAGGGAGGGCCGTAGGGCGGTGCCTCCATATTCTGGTTCTGGTAGGGGCGAAGGCCCCAGTGATTTGAAGAGGAAGACTCCTGATGCTTCGGTCGCTCCTGGTCCTGATAGGAGTGGTCGGGGTAACCAGGGTGGGCACCAGGGAGGCGGTGATACATGGAGGACTTATGTAGAGTGCACGAGGTGCAGAAGACGCCATCCGGGCGAGTGTCGGGCTAAAGCCTTTTTGTGTGTGGGGTGGTGGGACACCTCAGGAAGGATTGCCCGACAGTGAAGAAGGGAGACACAGGGAAGGTGGACAGCTTGACTCCAGCTCGAGTGTTCACCCTGACGCAGGCAGAGGCCGAGCTAGTCCCTCAGTAGTGACAGGTCAACTTTCTAGTGTTGGCAATTCTTTTACTGTTTTGATAGACTTTGGTGCTACGCATTCATTTGTATCTGATAAGGTGATTGATAGATTGTGTAGACCTAGTGAGTATAGTACTTCAGGGTTTGGGACTATTTTTCCTACGGAGAACTGGTAGTATCTAGGAGATGGATTAGAGCACTGCCAGTGATGGTTGATGGTAGGGAGTTGTCAGTAGATCTAATTGAGTTGAGTATGGCGGATTTTGATATGATTCTAGGTATGGATTGGCTGGTTAGATATGGAGCTACCATTGACTGCAGGAAGAAGATGGTGACTTTTGAGCGAGAGGGCGAGGATCCCTTTGTTTTTGTGGGAGCGGTGCATGGACCCCGCGTACCCAGGATATCGGCGTTGAGAGCTAGAGATTTGCTATAGGGTGGATGTATAGGCTTTCTGGCTAGTGTGGTGGATACCACCAGAGTTTCACCAGTAGGGCCGGAGGAGAACAGATTGGTTTGCGAGTTCCTGGATGTGTTTCCTGAGGATTTGCCTGGGTTTTCGCCGCGTAGAGAGATTCAGTTTGTCTTTAAGTTGGTGCCAAGGATAGAGCCAGTGTCGAGGGCACCATATAGGATGGCACCGGCGGAACTGAAAGAATTAAAGATACAGCTGCAGGAGCTTCTGGATTTGGGTTTTATCTGGCCTAGTTACTCGCCATGGGGTGCTCCAGTTTTGTTTGTAAAGAAGAAGGACGGGACTTTGAGAATGTGCATTGACTACCGAGAATTGAACAAGTTGACTATCAAGAATAAGTATCCCCTACCAAGGATTGATGACTTGTTCGATCTGGTTATCACCAGCTGAGGATCAAGGATGAGGACATACCTAAGACGGCCTTCCGAAAGCGGTATGGGCACTATGAATTCTTTGTCATGACTTTTGGTTTGACCAATGCCCCAATAGCCTTTATGGATCTCATGAACAGGGTGTTCAAGGATTTCCTAGATCAGTTCGTTATTGTCTTCATCGACGACATCTTGGTGTATTCCAGTTCAGAGGCAGAGCACGAGCTTCATCTTTGACAAGTTCTTCAGAGATTGAGGGAGCATCGGTTGTATGCCAAATTTAAGAAATGTAAATTTTGGTTACCAGAAGTGACATTCCTTGGACATATCATGGGTGCAGATGGGATTAAGGTGGATCCATCTAAGGTAGAGGCAGTTAGGGATTGGCCGAGGCCAAGGAACGCCTCGGAGGTGCAGAGTTTTCTTGGTTTGGTGGGTTACTACAGATGGTTTGTGGAGGGCTTCTCGAAGATAGCAACACCAATGACAGAATTGACACGGAAGAATCTGAAGTTTATCTGGTCAGACAAGTGTGAAGACAGTTTCCAAGAACTGAAACAACGACTTATTACAACGCCAGTGTCGAGTCTTCCCTCAGGGAAAGGGAATTTCGTTGTTTACTGCGATGCATCGAGGTTGGGTTTAGGCTGTGTGTTGATGCAGAATGAGAAGGTTATAGCTTATGCATCACGACAGCTGAAGGAGTATGAGCAGTGGTATCCTACCCATGATTTAGAGTTGGCGGCAGTGGTTTTTTCACTTAAGATTTGGCGACACTATTTGTATGGAGAGAAGTGCGAGGTATATACTGACCATAAGAGTCTGAGGTATTTCTTTACACAAAAGGACCTGAATATGAGACAGAGGCGTTGGTTGGAGTTGGTAAAGGATTATGATTGTGATATTCTTTACCATCCGGGGAAAGCCAATGTGGTGGCGGATGCATTGAGCTGGAGAGGTCCAGGTCAGTTATATATTTCCATTAAAATCTCAAGGGAGTTAGCTGATGAGATTGTCAGAGCGAGGATAGAGTTGGTGGTAGGCCGGTTGGCCAATATTACTCTGTAGTCGACCCTGCTAGAGCGGATTAGAGAAGGGTAGTTAGCGGATGCTCAGTTACAGAGGGTTAGAGAGGATGTCTTAGTGGGAGTAGCTAAGGGCTATTCTATATCTGAGGTTTGTTTGCTTCGGTATCAGGGACAGATTTGTGTTCCAACTGATGAGGGAATTAGAAAAGAGATACTAGATGAGTCTCATACGACGCCGTACTCACTTCATCCGGGTACCACGAAGATGTATCAGGATCTCTAGACTTTATAGTGGTGGCCCGGGATGAAGAAGGAAGTGGTGGAGTACATTGCCAGATGCTTAACCTGTCAGCAGGTAAAAGCTGAGCATCAGCGACCAGCAGGGTTGCTTCAGCCTTTGGGTATTCCTGAATGGAAATGGGAGGACATTACTATGGATTTTGTGGGAGGTTTACCCAGGACAGTGGGGCTTCATGACTCGGTGTGGGTGATAGTGGATAGATACACCACGTTAGCCCATTTTCTACTAGTGAGATCGACATATACTGTGGATCAGTATGCGAAGTTTTATGTGAGGGAGATCATACGTCTCCATGGGGTTCCTAAGTCTATAGTGTCAGACCGGGATCTTATTTTCACTTCCAAATTTTGGGGTGGTCTGCAGAAGGCTTTGGGGACTCAGTTGAAGTTCAGTATGGCCTTTCATCCTCAGACTGATGGACAGTCTGAGAGGATGATTCATGTATTGGAGGATATGCTCAGAGCATGTGTGATTGATTTTGAGGGTTCATGGAGTAAGTATTTTCCGTTGATTGAATTTTCGTATAACAATAGTTATCAATTAACGATTGGAGTGGCTTCCTATGAGATGTTGTATGGGAGGAAGTGTAGATCACTCATTCATTGGGATGAGATGGGTGAGAGGAGATATTTGGGGCCAGATTTGGTTCAGAGGACAAGTGAAGCTATAGAGAAGATCCGGGCTACAATGCTCGCTTCTCAGAGTAGACAGAAAAGCTACGCTGATCCTAAGCGTAGGGACGTGGAGTTTTAGGTTGGAGACCACGTGTTCCTTCGAGTTTCACCTCTGTGAGGGGTGAGGAGGTTTGGAAAGAAGGGCAAGCTAAGCCCTAGATTCATTGGACCTTTTGAGATCCTGGAAAGGATTGGTCAGGTGGCTTACAGGTTAGCCTTGCCGCCATCGTTGTCAGGAGTTCATGACGTATTCCATGTTTCTATGCTCTGGAAGTACGCCTCAGATGTGACTCATGTGTTAAGGTATGAAGACTTGGAGTTATAGAAAGACTTGGCTTATGAAGAGCAACCGGTTCAGATCTTGAATCGAAAAGATAAAGTATTACGGAATAAAACGATTCCTCTTGTTAAAGTGCTGTGGAGGAATAGTAAGGTTGAGGAGGTGACCTGGGAGCTTGAGACAGTGATGCGGGATCAGTATCCTAAGTTGTTAAGGTAAATTTTGAGGACGAAATTCTCATTAGGAGGGGACAGTTGTAACGACCCAAATTCGCTAATAAGGCTTAAGGGCCTTGATTAGTGTGCCTGGAGGGCATAATGGGAATTATGTGTGACTTTAATGAGTAAACTGCATGATTATGATCTAAAGCATGTTATATGACTATTTGAATATTCTCGATGCATGACTATGTGTATTAGTATGCATGTAGGCCCTGATTAGGTTAGAAGGGCATAATCATAAATTTTGGCCCGTTACGGGCATAACTGTATATATATATATGTGATAATTTTTTAGACCACATTATTATGTGGATATAACTGTGAACTGTGACTCAAGACAATCCTAGTGAGCAGAATAGCGAAAAAGTCATGGCAGGGATTTATACCCGGCTCGGGGTGAGCCTGGGGGTATAAATGGGAATTTAGTGAGTATCTTGGAGTCTATTTTGACATCGAGGAATATAATTGGTGATTAATTGGGTATCGGGAGGTAAGCAAAAAATATTAGAGACACTTGAGGAATTAGCGGGAATTGGGTAAAATGACTAAAATGCCCCTAAGTGGATTAAAGGGTTTAGAATTAATAGGGAGGGCATTTTTGTCAATTGGATTCTCAGAGATAAGTATGTTAAGGCTTCATACTTAGTGGGAATTGTAGGGAAAGGTAGAAGGCTGTGGAAAGAAAGAAAAGAAGGAAAAGAAAGGGAAGAAAACAGAGCTATTTTCCTAGGAGTCGGTTGGTGATCTCCTTCACCATTTCTGGGCGTTTTCTTGGAGCAAAACTCAGAGGGGAGCTAGGTTAGGCTGAGCAACAGGAATCTTGAGCTAGGCTTGAAGAGTTGAAAGGGCTTAGTAAGAACACACCACCACTTGAGGTAAGACTTTGTAGTTCCTTCAGTTCTGGTTTTGGTTTTTAACTAAGGTATCTAAGCTGTGTTGATGGGGAATTCTAGGGAAGTTGGAGCCAAGGGTTGAGGAAGAGCAAGCTAAGGAGGTCTAGAGGCTAACTTGAAATTGAATTTCCATCAAAGTTATAAATTATGAGCTTTTAACTTTGATGTTTTGACTGGTTTCTATTGAGTTTTGAAGTCTAGAAGTGGCTATGGTGAATTTTGAGATTAGGGATGCATGTGCTTGGGTTTTGAGTATTTGGGATGCTTGGGATGAGTGGAGTGTGTTAATAAGCTTGTTTTTGAGTTTGGTGAAGGTTTGGAGAAGTTTTGGTTATGTTTGGTTCGAGGAAATCTCAGGAAGGAAAAAAGGGATGTTGGCTGTCTGTGACTAGCGCTACAGCGCTAGCCTTTGGACGATGTAGCGCTAGCCCATGCTTTCTGGGGGATTTTGGTTCTGCTTGTAGTGCTGTAGCGCCCTCCTTTGAGTGTTGTAGAGCTTCCCTGTTTCCAGAAAGGGATTTTAGGGTTATTTGCAAGGGTTTTTGACCAAGGGTTCGGGGTTCGATTCCACCACCCTGTTTGGTGGAATTAGGACTTCTCGGGGGCTCGGGATTGGTCCCGAGGCTAAGTTTTGGACTTGAGGTTTGGTGATGAAATTCATCTATGGTTGTGATTAGGTGAGCGCTAAGGCTCGAGAGGGATTGTGCTCAAGGAGGCAAGTGATCAAAGGTAGCGAATCTAAAGGTAAGAAAATTGCACCCGGTTATATGTTTGTGATGGGACTAAGTGCTCCCGATAGTTGTATTATGTCAATGATTGTATTATGCCATGGGACATGTGATAGCAGCCTAAGGGTGCCGTATACAATATTTGCGCACAGGGCACAGCTTGGCCACTGGTAGCCGAGGACAGCTTAATATTCACTTAGCTCGGTTTAAGCATGCCAGAGTCAGTGGGATAACGGAGGGTGTGGCCTGAGGGCGCTAACCCTAGTTATCATATGTGATTTGGTGTATGTTGTGAGTTGATATGTTTAATATGCTGAATACTTGACTATTCTAAATGTTGACGTGATTAAGAATGTGTGATGCAATATGAGATATTGAATTGTCTTTTGATTGCTTATGCTCTGTTGCTGTGTTTTCTTGCTGGGCCTTGGCTCACGGGTGCTACGTGGTGCAGGTAAAGGCAAAGGCAAGTTGGACCAATCCTGAGATGGAGGGCTGCGGGGTGCAGTGTACATAGCCAGCTGTTCGGTCGCCATGGACGAGGAGTGGATTGGGACAGAGATTGCCTAATTGTCTATTTTGCCTTAATATGGCTAATACTGTATTTAGTCCTTAAATCTTTTGTAAACGGTTCCAATCTTAATATTTTTGGGAACCCGTGTAAATAGGAAATGTTTCTTTATGAAAAATGTGACTTTTGAGACCAAAACATTTTAACCCTAGTACCATTATAGTTTCAGAACACGTTCTTAACTAAATGACTTGATTAGCAAGTCTAGCACTTTATAAACACACAATGTAACGGTATTGGCTATCCGGGGCGTTCAGTATGGGTACCCATAAAAACATAAAAACATCATAACTTTAATCAAATGTTTAAAAAAACTAAGAGCGGAAATACATAAAGACATAAAAAAAAGACTTCAACCTTGATCTTCCAGCAGCCACTCAGTCCATTCATCCTCAACACACATGCCAAGCTGCCACGAATCTTTCTCGCCTTCCATGTTAATTTTCTGGCATCAAGATAAAAAGAAAGGAATGAGCCTAATGCACAGGAAGGAAAATCTACTAACAACATATATCATAAATCATAAACATACGACTATAACATAGACATATACTATAAAACATATGACTATAAAAACGTATATCATATAGGACTGCAATATTAATGGCCATTAACTCATTAACATGGTATGCGATAAAACCATCTAGGTCCTCTGTCTACTAATTCAGGTAGGTTAGATTACAACTACCGTATATGATAACCCATCTAGGTTCTCTGTTTACTAATCGAGGTAGGGTAAATCATAACTCTAAACCATGAAAATGATAAAAATTCTTGGGGTTTGCTATCTAAGCAACTATAAGCTCCAAGTGACTGCAAAACATATTTACACATATTATAGCATAAAACATAAAACATATCATAACATAAACATATAAACATATATATTCTAACATATTTTCCTTACAAAAAACTGGGATATTTGGGAACAAGAACGGGATTGGAACACTCCTAAAAATCAATAGCACAAAACATGAGTTTCTAAAGAAATAGGAGATGAAAAGAAAACTAAACCATCCGAGTAGAAACTTACCGAAAACCTTAAGTTTCAAGAAATTAAACACCTTATCAAGAATTATAAACAAGAGCTAGGATTTGAAAGAAAATAAAAGAAAACTAAAGAACCATAAAGAACTGAACTTAAGGATAGGAGTACCTTAGATGAACTATGACTTGATCTACACCTCGATACCGAAATAACACTATATCTTACTTCCCAAGTGTTTAGAAATGCTTAGATTGAAAAAGATTTTATCCCAATACCGAAGTGTATCTATCTATAGTAATCTTAGCAGCTCTAAACAATGCTTGAATGATGAGTGAAATGGCTGAGTACTAGGTCCTATATATAGAGTTCAAGGAGTGAAACGAACCCCTTTTAATTTGAATAAATAAATGAATATAAAATGAAAAATATTTGAATTTTCATTCAGTAGATGCCCAGAACTCGGTCAAAATCGCTCAAAGGCAAGTCCAAGTGGTTAAGGTTGATTTTAAATTTAAAATCCTCAAGCTTCCAAAAATTCACTCCTAGGGGCGATATATCGCCTACCCTGGGCGATATATCACCTAGAATTATATCCCGAGCCTCGTTCGTTCGTTCGTGCAAAGTCAACGTGTTTTCTGTATCTCCCGTAGGCGATATATTGGCCCCTATAGCTGCGATATATCGACATACATTGATATATCAAACACGTATTCACACTTTTTTAGCATATTTTGAATTGATTAAATAGCTTTGACTGAGTCAAAATGTGATCATAACAGCTGCTTGAAGGTTCTAGAGCTTCTAGATCTTTCTTTTATTTAAACTATTCATCAAAAGACTTAAATCCTTAATAAACATGACTATGACAAGTGTCACATTCTTAATAGTTCTATCTAAACCTTAGGTTATAATAAATAATATTTCTATGTCCAACAATATTAAGTAAACCTTATGTTATAATTAATATTTCTAAACTATGGGTCAAACTTATAATATCCATAACTGTTGTTATGAGTTTCCAATTAAGTCCCGGCTTGAACCAAAATCCACAGAAACTAACATACTACAAACTATTACTAATTGCTACTACTATCTAGCTAAGTAAAAATTATGGGACACTACAATTCTCCCATACTTAAAATAATTTCGTCCCCAAAAATTACTTACCAAACAATTCCAGATACTGTGCAAACATGTCTCCCTCCAACTCCCACGTTGTCTCCCGTTCAAAACTATTACTCCATAGGATCTTTACTATCAGAATACTCTTAGACCTTAAATCCTTCATCCCTCTATCTAGGATGCTAACCGGTCGTTCCTCGTAACTCAAGTCTTTCTGGAGTGCTATTGTATCGTACTTGAGGATGTGAGATGGGTCTGACCCATATCTACGCAACATCGAGTTGTGAAACACATTGTGGCTATCTGCTATAGCTGGCTGTAGGGCTAATCTATATGCAACTATTCCAACCTTGTCCAATATCTCAAAAGGACGTATAAACTAGGGACTAAGCTTGCCATCCTTCCCAAACCACTTCACACCTTTCATAGGAGATATCTTTAAGAAGACTTGATCTCCGACTTTGAATTCCACATCACACTGCTTGGCATCTGCATAACTTTTCCGTCGGCTCTGAGCAGTGAGCATACGCTTTCTAATCAGCACTATTGCATCCTGAGCCCCTCTAACAGCTCCGGGTTCAAGAAGTTGTCTTTCTTCTACCTCATCCCAATGTACCAACGATCAACACCTTCTTCCATAAAGTAACTCATAGAGTGCCATCCCTAGCTATTGTTGTAGGAGAATTCTATTAGTGTAAAACACTTAATCCACAATCCTCCGAAGTCTAGTACACAAGCACACAACATATCTTCTAAAATCTGTATGGTACGCTCGGACTGACCGTTGGCTGAGGATGAAATGCCGTACTAAGACTTAACTTGGTACCCATGACTTGCTGCAAGCTTCCCCAAAATCTTGATGTAAACACCGATACTCTATCGGATACTATGGTCTTAGGGATTCCATGCAGTCATACTATTTCTTGAACATAAATGTATGCGTACTGGTCTGCTGTGTATGTAGTCTTGACTGGCAGAAAGTGAGCTGACTTGGTTAATCTATCTACCACTACCCAAGCCGAGTCGTGCTGCTTATTTGTTCGTGGTAGTCCTGTCATGAAGTCCATGGCTATGTCTTCCCACTTCCATTCTGGAATACTAAGCGGTTGCAAGAAGCCTGCAGGCCGCTGATGTTCTGCTTTCACTTGCTGGCATACTAAGCATTTAGACACATATTCTGCTACATCTTTCTTCATTTCTGGCCACCAATATAATGCCTTAAGGTCGTGAGTCATCTTGGTCGACCCTGGGTGAACTGAGTATGGAGTATTGTGTGCCTCTTATAAAATCTTCATCTTAATTCCATAGTCATTCGGCACGCATACTCGACCTTTATATCTCAAGAACATCTGTCCTGATAAAGAGAAATCTGTGGCCTTGCCTTCTTTGACTGCAACTATGTGAGATACTAACATGTCATCATGCCCTTGCTCGATTTTTATATCTTTCAACAGACTTGACTGGATGGATAAGTTATCCAGTTTACCACTGACTACTTTTATTCTGGCATTGATCAGCTCTTGCTGAAGCAACTGTTCTATTCCGAATATTGCTGCTAGATTCACGTAACACTTCCTGCTTAGCGCATCAGCAACTACGTTTGCTTTTCCCGGGTGGTATAGGATTTTGTAGTCATAATCCTTTACTAGTTCTAACAACCTACACTGCCTCATGTTGAGCTCCTTTTGTGTGAAGAAATACTTTAAGCTCTTGTGGTTTGTATAAATCTCACACCATTCTCTGAAAAAGATAGTGGCACCAGATTTTCAATGCGAAGACCACTGCTGCCAACTCCATATCGTGTGTTGGATAGCGTTGCTCGTATTCCTTCAGCTGCCTTGAGGCGTAGGCTATCACTTTGTCATTCTGCATCAGCACACAACCCAAACCTTGCTTCGACACATCATAGTTTACTACAAACTTGTCGTTGGGTGTCGTTACACAAAGTACTGGTGGTGAGCATAACTTATCCTTGAGTAACTGGAAACTCTCTTCACATCCATCCGTCCATTTGAATCTTTGTTGTTTCCGGGTCAGGTTGGTAAGCAGAGTGGCTATCTTAGAAAAGCTTTCTACAAACCTCCGATAATAGCCTGCTAGCTCGAGAAAACTTCTAACCTTTAACGTATTCTTAGGTCTTGGCCAATCCTTCACAGCCTCTACCTTAGCTGGGTCTACAGCAACTCTGTCCTTGGATACTATGTGGCCGAGGAACGATACTTGCGAAAGCCAAAATTCATTCTTCTTGAACTTGGTGTAAAGTTGATGCTCCTTTAGTCGCAGCATGGTCATTCTTAAATGTTCCTCGTGCTCGACTTTATCCTTGGAGTACACAAAAATATCGTCGATGAACACTAAGATGAATTTGTCAAAGTAATCCTTGAAGACTCGATTCATTAAATCCATAAATGCAGCTGGAGCGTTGGTAAGAGCCAAAGACATAACTAAAAACTCGTAATGTACATATCAAGTTCTAAAAGCTGTCTTGGGAATATCCTCTTCCCGTACATTGAGCTGGTGATACCCGGACCGTAGATCAATCTTTGAAAACATGGGCCCTGCTTGGAGTTGATCAAACAGGTCGTCGATCTGGGGTAGCGGGTACTTGTTCTTAATTGTCACCTTGTTCAGCTTATGGTAATCTATACAAATCCACATGCTTCTATCATTCTTCTTCACAAATAGAACCGGTGCTCCCTATGGCGAATGGCTTGGTCTAATGAAACCCAAGTCTAAGAGTTCTTGTAGCTGCATCTTTAACTCCTTGAGTTCGATTGGTGCCATCCGGTATGGTGCCTTTGAGATAGGCTCGGTTCCCGGTACTAGTTCGATTGTGAAGTCAATTTCCTGAGTCGGCGGCAACCCTGGTAAGTCGTCAGGAAATATTTATGGAAATTCCTTTACAATGCGAACGTCTCCAACCTTTAGTGGTGTTTCCTTTACCACATCCATGACACTGGCTAAGAATGCGTGACATCCTTTCTCTATCATCCTCTGAGCTTTGACAGATGAAATAAGAAGTGTTCGTAGTCCTAACACCTTTCCCATAAAACATAGTTTCTGACCGTCATGAGATTCGAAGATCACTTTCTTGTGTCTACAGTCGATGGTTGCGCCATGCCTTGCTAGCCAATCAATGCCCAGTATTATGTTGAAGTCTTTGATCTCTAGCTCTATTAGGTCTCCTTCTAGTTTTACGTCCTTGATTTTGATCGGTACGCCTCATACTATCCGTGATGATAGGACTACTTCGCCCGAAGACAATTTTGTCATAAACCTAGTTCTAAATCTTTCACAAGGTTTGTCTATTTTCTCTTTCATTCCTAACAAGATATACAAGTGTGTTGCTCCTGATCAAATAATACTAAACATACATTATCGAGGATAGGAATCTGACTTGTGACCACTTTGTTACTAGCTTTGGCTTCTCCCTAGGTCAAGGCAAAGACTCTGGCTGGAACCATCTTGTTGTCCCTTTTCTCTTCTTGCTTGATTCGTGGACATTCTTTCGTCCGATGACCTTCTTGGACAAAATTGTAACATCCCTTGGTGTTTGCACGACACTCACCAGGATGTTTCTTTTGGCATTTGGAGCATTGTGGGTATTCTACATAACTCGACCTATTGTTTCCATTGCTAGTCCGTGCTCTTTTTTCATTGTCGGCTTGCTTTCTATTAGGATGCCTTTTCTTCTGCCCATTATTGTTGCTATGCTGATGATTGTTGTTGTGGTTCTCACCATTCTGAGGTTGATTCTCCTGCTTAGGTTCAGGTTTACTAGCCGCCTCCTTACTAACATTCGCCTGAAGCCTTTCCACTTTTGTCACTGGAGCATCAACTTAAAAAATGGTTCCAGGATTCGCTAGTTTGACTCCTAGCTCAATTTTTGGTGTGAGTCCTCTAACGAACTTGGTAACCCTCAAGAATCGGTTGGGACCATTTTATGCGTGAACTTGGCTAGCCGGTCGAACTGTCGAGCATACTCTACTACCGTTAAGTTGCCCTGCTTCAGACTTGTGAACTCTTCTACCCTTGTAGCGATGACCATCATGTTTTAGTACTTCTTGTGAAAGTGCTCCAAAAATCTAGTCCATGTCATGGTGGCGACGTTGTGAGTTTGTTGTACTAAATCCCACTAGATTCTAGCATCCTTCTTTAGAAGAGACGAAATGCAGGATATGTGGTTTGCGTTGCCGAGATTCATGTGTGCTAGGATCGGCTCTACATTCCTGAGCCATTATTCTGCCTTGAAGGGGTCGGTTGTCCCTTCAAAGTTTGGAGCGTGTTGTTTATGAAACTACTCAAAGACTGGCTATATGTACTAAGCTAGGTAAGGTGCATAGTTCACCATTGGCCATCCCCTATAAGGACCTACCTGTTGGGGTGCTTGAGCCATTTGCTGAGGCTGCGGTTGCGATTGAGGCTGAGGCTGAGGCTGAGGCTGAGGCTGAGGCTGAGGCTGAGTCTGTGGCTGTGGCTAAGCCTATTGTCATTGTTACTGCAACAATTCTTCCACTTGTTGCTGTAGTCGGACAATCTCACCGGTGTTTTCAATCGGAGGCGGTGCACTTCTGTTAGCAGCAACATTGGTAGCACGCGTTCCCCTTCTTTAGAATGCCCACTATGCGTGCAGATCTTCTCAGCAACATCTTCAACAAAGTTCTAACTGTCAAGAAAAAGCGTGTTAGAACTTACCCTAATAGGCTCTAAGGAAAAACTTAGTCTAAGAAAACATAACTCAGACCTATTAGATATGATTTCTAATGAAAAATTATGTAAGCCTTCTTTATAATTAGGGTGTGTTTCTATACTTAGAAAATTAGCCATCTTTATTATTATCTAAGTTTGTTTCTAATCATCCTATATGACTTAATTCTCCGGCTTGAAATTCGTCATTGTTCCAAAGTTAACCATATTGAGGGAGGGCTGGGATCAGTAAAATTGTTCCACTACTATGGCCCTATAAACTCTCAATATAGAACCCGATCCATTGATTTGTATCCACTTTCACCGAACTTGGTCATTATTTATTGAATTTATTATTTATTATGATTGTAAAAAAAATCAAACTCATGCATATCATTAAAAAAAAAATAATAATATTCATTTGGAAAAAGGTTTTCACTAAGTACAATCATAAATGCAAAAATAACTAAATAAAGAAATAAATAAACTAAACTAACATAACTAGGGTAAATCTAAAGATCAGGATCTTCTACGTCTGACCCTTCATCTAACATGTCATCATCCATTTCTTCATAATCATTATTATCTTGAGCCTCAAAATTACCTCGGGGAAGATTCATAAAGATTCTATGCTTTTGTTCATTAGTGAATTGAAATTCCAACTTAGAGGAGAACCTAAGTATGGGAAAATAATATCTCATGGCTACCGGTAAATCATCATCATCATCTATAGTCTCCTTTATTTCTTCTAATGTTGAAATTATAGAAGCAAGATCTTTAAAAAGCCTAATTACTAGGACATATTGCTCTGTAGTTCTCATCATAATTTGCTTAGTAGTCTGAAGATGAACTATCTCCTTGTGGAATAAGATTAATGTCTGAGTGATTCTTTCTAACACCCCTACTATATTCCTTGGCACTCTAATCCTTTTTAATGGTTTAATGGCTCGGATATCTTGGTAGGTCAAGGTTCCATCCATTCTTAACTGAAAACATAATGGCTAAAATGTTAGCTATAAACATAAACATATACATAATAAACGTAAACACTTACATTGGTGGTTAGATTCAGAGCTTGTACGTGTGTATCAAGGAGAACTTCATGCATATGAACTATGGCTCTGATACAAACTGTAATGACCCAAATATTTCTAACACTTCAGACCATTAAAATCTACTAAGACATAGCTACTCATTTAAATACATACATAAGAAATAACATATCTTCATTTAAAACCCAAAATATTGTTCAAAATACAAAGTAAATATGAAATATATAATATGGTATGGGTACCCATAAAAACATAAAAGCATCATAACTTTAATCAAATGTTTAAAAAAACTAAGTGCAGAAATACATAAAGACATAAAACAAAACACTTCATCCTTGATCTTCCAGCAGTCCACTCAGTCCATTCATCGTCAACACACATGCCAAGCTGCCACGAATCTTTCCCGCCTTCCATGTTCATTTTCCAGCATCAAGCTAAAAAGAAAGGAATAAGCCTAATGCCCAGGAAGGAAAATATACTAACAACATATATCATAAATCATAAACATACGACTATATCATAAACATATGACTATAAAAACGTATATCATATAGGACTACAATATTAACGGCCATTAACTCATTAACATGGTATGTGATAAAATCATCTAGGTCCTCTGTCTACTAATTGAGGTAGGTTAGATTACAACTACAGTATATGATAACCTATCTAGGTCCTCTGTTTACTAATCGAGGTAGGGTAAATAATAACTCTAAACCATGAAAATGATAAAAATTCTTGGGGTTTGCTATCTAAGCAACTATAAGCTCCAAGTGACTGCAAAACATATTTACACATATTATAGCATAAAACATAAAACATATCGTAGCATAAACATATATACACGTATATTCTAACATATTTTCCTTACCAAAAATCGGGATATTTGGGAACAAGAATGGGATTGGAACACTCCTAAAAACCAACAGCACAAAACACGAGTTTCTAAAGAATAGGAGATGAAAAGAAAACTAAACCATCCGAGTAAAAACTTACCGAAAACCTTAAGTTTCAAGAAACTTAAACACCTAATTAAGAATTATAAACAAGAGTTAGGATCTGAAAGAAAATAAAAGAAAACAAAAGAACCATGAAGAACTGAACTTAAGGGTAGGAATACCTTAGATGAACTATGACTTGATCTACACCTCGATACCGAAAATAACACAATATCTTACTTCCAAGTGTTTAGAAAAGCTTAGATTGAAAAAGATTTTATCCCAAAACCCAAGTGTTTCTCCCTATAGTAATCTTAGCAGCTTGGAGGCTCTGAACAATGCTTGAATGATGAGTGAAATGGCTGAGTACTAGGTCCTATTTATAGAGTTCAAGGAGTGAAACTAACCCCTTTTAATTTGAATAAGTGAATGAATATAAAATGAAAAAGATTTGAATTTTCGTTCAGCGGATGCCCAGAACTCGGTCAAAATCGTTCAAAGGCAGGTCCAAGTTGTTAAGGCTGATTTTAAATTTAAAATCTTCAAGCTTCCAAAAATTCACTTCCAAGGGAGATATATCACCTACTATGAGTGATATATCACCTAGACCTATATCGCGAGCCCCATTCGTTTGTTCGTTCGAAGTTGACGTGTTCTCCGTATCTCCCATAGGCGATATATCGGCATACGCTGATATATCAAACACGTATTTGCACTTTTTTAGCATATTTTGAATTGATTAAACAACTTTGAATGAGTCAAAACGTGATCCTAACAGATGCTGGAAGGTTCCAGAGCTTCTAGACCTTTCTTTTATTTAAACTATTCATCAAAATACTTAAATCCTTAGTAAACATGACTATGACAAGTGTCACATTCTTAATAATTCTATCTAAACCTTAGGTTATAATAAATAATATTTATAAGTCCAGCAATATTAATAAAACCTTATGTTATAATTAATATTTCTAAACTATATGTTAAACTTATAAAATCCACAACTGTTGTTATGATTTTCCAACTAAGTCACAGCTTGAACCAAAATCCACGGAAACTAACATACTACAAACTATTAATAACTACTACTGCTGTCTGACTAAGTAAAAATTCTGGGAGACTACATCATATCTTTTGTAGGGGTTGTCTTCGGGGGACTCCGAGCTTGAGGACAACTCTACAAATTCATCCCCCGGTGGAATACTAGATGACCCCATAAATGCCATAGTATCACGCCTTGCTAGAGATACAAGTTTGAATGTATGTGGAAAGCACGATATACTACAAGACTAACGGAATAAATTCAAAACTCCTAGGCACGAGTGCTCGAAAGAACCAACTACAAGATTCCATGAAAGGTATACGTGCTAGGTTGCGTGAATGCATATTTTTGCTGGCCTCGCGCTCAGGCCAAGACGACCATTCCCTTACGCTAATTTAGACCAAACGAATACGAGAAAGGGTAAAGGTATACCTTGAATAGGAGAAGTTACACACCGCAGTGACTGAAAAATTACCTAGCGTCAAAAGTACCCATGAACTCCATATTTTCCTTAACACCGCACGCCCCGTACCAACGAACCTGGAAAGATGAAGGGGTGAAATGTTAGAACCTAGCTAGTTTTGTATAATTTCCAAAATAATAAAAAAAAGAGAAAAGAAAGACAAAGTGCTTTTGTGAGGGATAGAACCACTCACCTCTTGGAAGCATTGAAGACAAAAGCACCACCAATCTAAGAGAAATAAGTGTAGTAATTGTCTTTGAGAAGAGGACCTATTTATAGGAGGCTCAAACTCATCCTACCCATTGAATCCAATATTTGATCTATGGTCAAGAATGAAGCCAAACACCTGCATTGGGATTTTCAAAGCCAAATGATAGGCTCATATTTACCCTCAAGGAATCATGAGGACCACCTATCCAAAGTGTATTACTTCACACCATCAGAGCAAATAAACACACTAACACCGCAAGTGGTTTAAAGGCACCATGCCAAGAAGTCTACTGGAGTGCCTAAAGGCCCTCCCATAGACTGGGGGGCAAGTGTGGATGCAAAAATTCCAGTTGCACGAGGCACCCACCTTGTGCCTTCCAAAATGTAGGCTCGTGATGGGAACGACCAAGCCCAACCTTTCCCCCTTGCATGAAAGGTCCTGCGAAAGCACCAAGAGAGGCATGGCCTCACGCCATGACCCTATCTCATGCCCCAAGCCTCTGCCTTGTGACATTGCCTCGCGCTAGTGCCTTGCGAGGGCATTTGCCTGCTTTGCCTCGCACGCAGCGTCTTACGAGGCCCCTCGCATGCTCCGCCTCGTGCCAGCACCACGCAAGGGAATCTACTTGCTTCACCTTGCATGCAGCATCTTACGAGGCCCCTAACACACAGCATCTCGCGAGGCCCCTCGTACGCTCTGCCTCGCGCTAGCGTCACGAGAGGGAATCCGCCTGCTTCTCCTCGCACGCAGCGTCTCGCAAGGGTCTTACCTCCCAGGCATCGTGGTATCGTGTCCCCCCTGACGACATATGAGGACTTCAATACCTTATGTTTGTAGGAATAGGGTGCTTTACGGGGATGAAAACCCACACATGACCAAAAGAGCTCATACATGTGAGGAATGTGTAGAGAAGTAGTGGACCTTGTCCACCCCAGGCACGAAATTCATACTGGGGTATGGCCCTGAAAACTCCAGATGTCTGAACCTAATCTCAATGTCAGACAAGTGGTGATCGTACGCGCAAAATTCTTGATGTGGTCCTTCCCAACCAGCCTCTGATGTTCGTACTAAACAGGTAGTGGAGGTACAACCAGGTACCAAAATTGAGGTGCTCTCACAGGCCCTTGGTGTGTACTGGAGCCGACCACCACACTCTCGACATCTCTACCATCCATAGATTGCATATGCTGGGTCATGTTCCCTAGAAACCACCATGTACTATGAGCCAATAGTGCTCTACTATAAATATGACCTCCCTTCACCCGAGAAAAGGGTTGAATTTTGAGAGTTTTGTAACCAGTTGTTGTTAATGAAAAGACACATTCTATGTTCTCTCTATTTTCCATTATAAAATTCTTGCATTTTTGTTTTGTGTTCTTGAAATCATTAAAAAGTTTGCTTGAAGTTCAGTCGATTTAAGTTCGCTTCTTTTACAACTCACAAAGTTCTTGATCTAACTTAGTTGACAAGTTCTTACCATCAACCGTTTGGCACTGTCTGTGGGAAGGATAAGTGTCAAGCCATTGTTCTTGAGGTGAGATTAAGAGTATCCCAGCTCCCGATCCATTTTCCTTTGACGATCCATCAACGATGATTTCCCATAATTCCTGCACTGGCTCCCTTATTAGCTTGTTCTGAAAACCAGTGCACTCAGCCACAAAGTCAGCAAGGGCTTGACTCTTTATTGTTGTTCGAGGCATGTATAATATCTTGAACTGGCTAAGTTCGATGGCTTATTTTAATAGACGTCGCAGTGTTTTCAATCTTTTGCAACACCTACCTTAAAGGTTGGTCGGTTAAGACGTGAATAGAATGGGACTGGAAGTATGGCCTGAGCATCCTCGAAGCCAAAATGAGACATAATACAAGCTTCTCTATCAGTGGGTACCATGATGCAGCTTTGAGAAGCCTCCTACTTACGTAATATACGGGTTTCTGCGCCCAGTTTTCTTCTCGAACTAACATGACACTGATCCCATTCTCTGTCACGACCAGGTAAAGAAACAGACACTGACTTCAGCTTTGATGGTACAGGGGGTTCAGCTTGATGCGTTTTCAGATCGTGAAATGCCTGCTCGCATTCTTCAGTCCACTCAAATTTCTTGTTTCCCCTGAGCAAGTTGTAGAATAGTAGACACTTGTTAGTGGATTTTGAAATGAAGCGATTTAGAGCCGCCACATTTCTAGTTAGAATTTGTACTTCTTTATGTGACCTAGGCTAAGGAATTTCTTGTAGCTACCTGATTTTTTCCGAATTCACTTCTATCCCCCTTGTGTTGACTATAAACCCCACAAACTTTCCTGATGCAACTCCGAAAGTGCACTTCTAGGGATTCAACTTCATGTTGTACTTTCTCAGTATGCCAAACCATTCATCCAGGTCGGATACATGATTATTGGAAGTCTTTGATTTGATGAGCATATCATTGAAATACACCTCCATGTTTCTCCTGATTTGGTTAGTGAACATGTTGTTGACCAACTATTGGTATCTAGCCTCGACATTTTTCACCTCGAATGGCATAACTTTGTAGCAATATATGTTATGCTCGGTCATGAAACTGGTATGCTCTTGGTCAGCAGGGTTCATCGCTATCTGGTTATATCTAGAATACCCATCCATGAAAGACATGAACTCATGACCGACTCTCGCGTCTACCAAGTGATCAATTCTTGGTAGTGGGAAACATTTCTTGGGAAAAGCCCTGTTGCAGTCGGAGAAATCGATATAGGTTGTCCACTTCCCATTTGGCTTCGAGACCAGCATGGGGTTAGCAACCCAGATCGGGTATTTTGCTTCCCTGATAAATCCGCATTTTAGTAGGTGAGCAACTTCTTCTTCTAACGCTCCAGCTCGTATTGTCCCCAAAAACCTCCATTTTTGGGACTTTGCAGGCACGCTCTTGTCCAAGTTTAAGGTATGCATTATTATACTCAGACTGATTCCCACCATATCCTTATGTGACTAGGCGAAAACATCTAGGTTCTTCCGTAGAAATTTGACCAGCTCCTTCTTCCTTTCGACTTCAAGATTTTTCCCAAATTTTACAACTCTTGAAGGTTCTTTCGGGTCGATGTTTATTTCCTCGATCTCTTCTATTGCTTTAAGCTCAGACCTGTCTTCACCTACCCACAGATCAATATCGTCCAATTGGGTGACCTCACAATCTTCTTATCGAGGTTCTTCTATCTCACGTGTGACTTCCATTCCCTGGGACTCCTCACCTCCCTCACTTATGACCATTGCCTGCTGCTCGAGTTGTGATTTTCCCTTCATAGAAATGCTATAGCACTCTCTGGCGGCGATTTGGTCTCCTCTTACTATGCATATCCTCGAGGTTGAGGGGAATTTCATTGCTAGATGTAGGATTGAAGCAATGGCTTCAAATGCCATCAGTGCAGGTTGGCCCAAAATCGTGTTATATGTGACGAGACAATTGATTACCATGAACTTGAGTATTTTACAGATAGTTTGTGATTCTTCTCCCAGTGTCACTACTAGTACTATTGTCCCTATGGTCACCGCTCCTTCATCCGAAAACCCGTATAGAGTCATTAAGGTCGCCTTCAAATTGGTTACAGACAATTCCATCTTTTCTAGGGTGGACCTGAAAATTAAATTTACAGAACTTCCGTTATCCACCACTACTCTCCATACCCTCGGTTAGCAAGCTGCACGATTACCACCAGTGGGTCATTGTGTGGGAATTGGACGTGGCTAGCATCCTCTTCCATGAAAATGGTTGGTTGTTTTTCCAACTGCTGTTGTTTCGATAACCACTACTCCACACCGTTATGAGTTTTCAACTCATTGATATATCTCTTTTGGGCCCTGCTGCTCATGCCCGTCAAATGAGATCCTTTGGAAATAATGGTTATATCTCCTCGAGGGAGGGTCGACCTAATTCGAGCTCCAAGTTGACCTATCAGAGCTTCTAGAACTGATAGAGGATTCTACCCGGCAGGTTGATTCAGGATTACTCAATTTTGGGCATACTAGGCTAATGGTCTAGCTCGAATGAGAGTCTCAATTTCATCCTTCAGCTTCCGGCAATCATCAGTATTATGACCAATGTCATTGTGGAATCGACAAAACTTTGAAGGATCTCTCTTCCCCATTTGGTGCCTTAAAGGTTTTGGCTTCTTCCACGGGAGGAGATTATAATTAGCCAGGAAGATATTCTCTCGGGTATCTGTTAGGTCAATGTAGGAGGCATAAACGGGCTTAAATTTCTCCACAGACATGTTCTTCTTTGTCTCGTTCTGCTCGCCCTCACCATTCCCCATCCTCTTGTTATTTCCCCCTTGGTTATTTTGGGTAATGGGTTGAGTTGTAGCTGCAACATCTATCACCGCTCCAATGGGTTGGAGAAGGGCCTAGCTGGTTCTTGCGATAGGAGCTCGTGCCTCCTCCAAGTTTATCCACTCCTGAGCTCGGGCTAGAAATTCAACCACCCTTTTAACTCGTTTTCGTTGGAGTTATTGCCACAGGTTGCCTTCCACTAGGATTCCCGTTGTCATTTCTATGAGCTTGGAGCTATCATTGACATCCCTAGCACGCGCAGAAACATTGGCAAATCTGCTCAGGTATGCTTTTAGTGTTTCACCAGGTTACTACTTTACATTGGCCAATGAAGCGGCTTCAACACGAGCTGCCCGTGAACTTTAGAAGCTCTTTTAAACTCGGAAGAAAATTTCTTGCATGAGCTTATCAAATGCTTCTTATATTGTTTTAACCACTGTCTATCAGGTCTGACCAGAGTTGTTGGGAACAATATACATCTTAGATCGAGCCCGACATTGTGGGCCATCATCATTGTGTTAGTCGACATGTGCAAAATCCTAAAGCCAATAGGATATGTAGCCACTGTGATGTTTGGAGCAAAAGGTTCGAGCTCCTCATCTGAGTCGCAATTATCCTTTCCCTTTCCAGATAAGAGTCTTTTCATTTTCTCTTCCATCAAAGCTAGTCTTTCAAGGGTTTGGTCCTTGGTCCCTAGGTTAGCTGGGGGCTGTTCAACAGCTCCCCATCCTATTATACATGTTTGATGGGTTGTTGTCCCTCCAAGT